>NW_017963640.1:1193356-1396615 GCF_001661415.1 Suhomyces tanzawaensis NRRL Y-17324
CGTGTGCATTTGTTACTTTCCGGTTGGAGTCCGAGGCCCAGTTTGCCAAGGAGGCCATGCAGAACCAGTCCCTCGATGGCAAGGAAGTTTTGAACATACGGTGGGCCAACGAGGATCCGAACCCTGTGGCCCAATTGCAAGAAAAGGCCAGAATGGAGGAAATAGCCATGAGCACCGTCAAAAACTTGCTAGCACAAATCGATGAACCTGCTCCAAAGAAGCAAAAGGTCACCGTGGAGGAACCGGAAGAGCAAGTAGAAGAGAAGAATACTTCAGAAACGAAAGCCATAGAATTCGCCCCACAAATTCCCCACGCGAAAGGCATCAGTTTCAGCCTGAACTCGTTGTCAACTTTGGCCAAGTTGAAAGCGAAGAAGGAAAAGGAAAAGACGGTCCAGAGCACCACTTTGATAGCAGGGTATTCAAGCGATGAGGAGGAAGACTAGCTAATGATTATGAAATGAAGAAGGTGTCCTTGGTGTCACAATAGAGGTAATTGTATCCAATTTCATTTAAATGAAATAATCACATCATAGCAGTGATCTAGGAGTCAATTTGTAAACTGGATTAATTATGTCAAACTGGGAACCTTTCACATGAGACTATCGAGTCTTAATCGAGTGATGTACCCGGAAAAGGGCTTATGTAACATCCTTACTACCTCCGAACATTGTGAATAGCGTCTGCTTCATAAAACAGATTATTGCATCTTCCTGGAATTTCCTGAGGCCATCATAAATTGTCTATTTGTTGAAATTGAGAAAAATCCCAGACCGGAACCCAAAAATAACCCATTGCCTACCTTGAAAATCCAAACCAAGTCCCATAATTCGCGTGAAAAGGATTCAGCCTATCTTCAATACTCCCCTGACATCTTGCAACTTAGCTTACATTTCAGTGTAAGAAATCTTCTAAGTTCTGCGTGCTTAAAAAAGAATAGACACCAAGCTAATACATTGCACTAAAAGGAAGAATGGTGACGAAAATCGATAAGATTCTTAAGGAGTGTGATTAGCAAAAGTCAATGTTAGACCTTATTCATCGGTAGACATTGAAGTTGACATTACAAAACTTAATCAAGTACAACAAGCTTCCTGCGGTGCCATAAATCATTACCATTGTATATTATTAAATTTGTACCTCCTTTCACTAGGTTATCACCTGGGAGGCCATAAACTAGAGTATTCTATTACACATTATGCTCCGTCAATCCGTACCACGGTCCATGAATTTACCTGAAATGCCTGTAGTCTAGTCCCTCAAGACTTGGTTCTGGGTGGACGAGTGCTTCACCAACCAGTCGGGACACTTCTTCCTACCCCTGACTAGAAACTTCTTCAAATCCACCAATAAATCGGAATTGGAATCGTCCACAAAAGAGTAACTAAGACCAGCATTTCCAGCTCTACCTGTTCTTCCGATTCTGTGCACATATTCGTCGAATTTGTTGGGCATCTGGAAGTTCACTACCAATGTGACGTTGGGAATATCTATACCTCTAGCAGCAACGTCTGTGGCGATCAATATTCTAGCCTTTTTTGTCCTGAAGCTTTCGATAGACTGCTCACGGGCTTCTTGCGATTTGGAACCATGCAAAACCACGCTGTCCTTGTAGCCTTGGAGACCTAGTTTGTAAGCTAACGTGTCACATACCTTTTTGAAGTTTGCAAACACAATAACTGAATAATTTCCGGCAAAATCTCTATCGTGCTTTTTGATAAGCTTGGCCAACTTATCGAATCTGGGGTTGTCGTCGCTGTCGTCCACCTCAGAGGATCCCAAGTACTCGAATTCTTGCTCGATGTTGTCGACAGCTTCACCCGCACTGCCGATAGATAGATACCCTGGCTTTGTGAGGTAGCTCTTTGTAATCTTCTCGATTGGAGGAGAGATGGTTGCTGTGAACATGAGGGTTACTCTCTTCTTCAAGTAGAAGATTCTCGAGTCTATAGTGCTGTTCAAGTGCTCAGTACTAGGTAATGCATCCATGATGGACTGGAGCGGCTTTTCGAACCCCATATCGATCATTCTGTCGGCCTCGTCCATAATAAGATAATAGCACCGTTTCAATCCGATGATGTTTCTTTCGATGGAGTCCACCAATCTTCCAGGAGTACCTACCACAATGTGGACACCGTTCTGGACAGAATGGACTGTCTCTTCGTACTGGTGGCCTCCGATGATACTGACGACGTTGAGGCCCAAATGGACACAGAACTTCTGGGCCTCTTTGGTGATCTGGAGTGCCAATTCTCTTGTAGGTGCCAAAATTAATCCCAACGGCTGGTTGTAGTTGCTGTCCTGCTGGTGCTCGTACTCGAGGTAGTTCGGGTCGATTGAGAGAATGTATGCTAACAACGGGATCAAGAAAGCCAACGTTTTACCCGAGCCTGTCTCTGCGATTCCCACGATATCTCTGTGGTTGAGGGCCACAGGGATAGCCGCACGTTGGATGGGTGTTGGATACTGGTAGCCCAACGTTTTTACGATGGTATTGGTGAGTTTTGCAGGGATTTTGGCCTCGTTCCAGTCCCGCAACGGATGGTCGATATCGCCTCCCTTGGAGGTGATGTTGTAGTCTTCACGGAAGATTCTCCAGTCACGAGCCGTCATTTCCTCTAATTCTTTGGCTGACCAGTGCTTCTCCAGCACAAGATCAAGCTCAAGCTCGTTTTCAGGTTGGGAAACCTCCAACAACGGTTCGTAGTTGGCTGAGGTGTCTTCGTCTTCTTTCCAGTCAAAATTGAAGCGATGAGCCGCTTTTTTTGCCTTCTTCCTCTGGTTCTGCGATTGGTTCGTTTCTTGCTCCTCTTCGTGGTCGATTTTGTCCCCAAGTGGCCGTCTCTTTGCCAATGTCTCCAATCGCTTCTTCTTTTCCTGTTGCTCTAGCTTGAGTTTTGCGAGTCGTGCTCTTTCCAGCTTGCCTAGAAATCGAGGTTTGGATGTTTCCGTGCTGGATCCATTGCTGAGAAGAGCTTCTACCGATACTGGCCGTGGACCCATCGTTGTGGAGTTGATTTGTGGGATGAGCTGCTGGTTATGGATAGAGTGTCACGTGACATACAATGAAAAGTTCCATGAGAGGAACTTCCAGTATTTATTAAAGAAGGCAGGGCCTTGACTGTGGTGGGTGTAACTGTGGCTAGTTGATGGTATGTGCAAAAGTAGTAATTATTCCCACCATCTAAGTCGTTAATGCCATCAATAACCCTGGTCCAAAAAAACGTTTTCTGCGTTGCTATTTATTTTAACAGATACTCGAGATGAAAGAGACCCTGATCACTCCAGGACACCTACTGCCCGAATAAGTCTTGAGGGATTGAAGTTTGATTCTTAGTACTCCAAACACTTATTAAATTACTGGGGTAGAATAGAGGTAGAATAGACTGTCTGTGTGCAGTCGCGCTACCCCATAAGCATAACAGTAGTAATCATACATAATAACTCAGTCTAGTGGTGGTAGCTAGTCAGTGAGTGTAGCAGGTGCTCCCTGGTGATACTCTTTCCTCTGTGTACCTGAGTTGTGCTGTCAAATTTCTCATCTTCTTTTGACTATTTTTTGGTATTTTTCATATTTCTTGAATAAAGAACCCTTGCCATTACTTTACCCAATTGGAAATAACCCGATGGACAGAGTTCCCCACACCAAAACAATATATGACAGTACCAAGCTGGCTCAGAGAGACCTGTATTGTTGACTACACAAAGAGGCATGATTGACAAATCTGACCTCTGTGATGGCTCTTTGTTTAGTGCATTGTTCTACCCATCGCTCATGATGATTGTTTCTATTAACAATCAACACCAAACAACATCTTGGATGCCCACTGGGGTTGGTGGGTGTTGTTATCGCTTTGTTGCACCAGAAATCAGCTACAGGAAGGCTGGCTCCTGATAAGATCTCATCACGGACAAGATCATACTATTCTGATCGGTATTGTTCTCCTTCCTGGCTGGCTGGAAAAACCTCGACAAAAGATTGTAATGCTCCAGCAAGTGCATTTAGCAACTGTGGATACCGTGGTAATAAAGCAGAAAGTGTCAAGTACTCAACTTTAGGGTGCATTATGGTCCAGTGCTGGTTATTTTAACTGTTTGTTGGTTTCTGTTCCTAAATTGCTGGCAAGCCATTGATACCTCCTGGGCTGGTATTTTGATGCTAGCTCTAGTCACAGATATAAATAAGGGTGAATAATCCACCATCTGGAGTTTCATTACACTCAAACACTCAAACAACCCACTCTCAGATCCACTCCTTTAATAATGCAATACACCCAATTATTAGCTGCTGCTCTCTTCGCTGTCGCCTCCGCCAGGGCCGCTGATGCTCAAGACGTTGAATTTATTACCAAGTTGGTCAATGACGCCAAGGCTCACCAAGACGATTATCTTGACTTCTATGGTACCGCAACTGTCGACGTTCCAAGCGAGTTCCTTAAGTTGGCCAGGAAGGTCCAAACCTACACCGATGACTCCTACACCACTTTGATTGATTCTGAGAACATCAACGTCGCTCAATTAGAATCCTTTGCGTCCCAATTGCCATGGGCTTCCAGGTTGGAAGTCGCTGCTCCAACCACTACCCAGCCTGCTGCTTCCTCCACCGAAGTGCCTACCGAGTCACCATCTGCTGCCCCAGTTTCCTCTGCTGCCCCAGAATCTTCTAGTGCACCAGCTTCCTCGGCCCCAGTGTCTTCAGCCCCTGCGGTTTCATCTCCCCCTCCTTCTTCTGGTGTCCCAGTTGCCACACTCACTACTGCCCCAGGATCTGTCTCCCAACTTGCTGTTGCTTCCAACCATACTGTTCCTGTCCAAACTTGGGAAAATAATGCCCTCCACATGGCTGCCCCAGTTGGTGCTGCTCTTGGGGCTATTGTTGTCGCATTGATCTAAAGACTTTGCTACAATTATTTGATACAATTTTTCACTTCTCGGCGACGCATGTCACGTAGACATTCCGCTTGTATATTGACCCTACTAGTTTGATAAGTACATCTTCGATCCTAAAAAATTGGTGGCTGCAACTTTGACAGCACGACCCCAGTAGTGCGACCACCATAACGGCCACCATACATAATGTGGGGAAACTACACCGTTTCACATTCACGACAATCAACTGGCATTTTAAAGACATAAATATAATAAAGAGTATCAAGGAAGCTCCAAGAATTTTGCGTACTACTCTATCCAGTGTACGGTAGTATAGTCTAAAGAAAAAATCATAACATCATAAGTAGAAGTGTAAAGATGCTTTATAACCAACGGGGAAACGTTATTGTAAAAAAAAGGAACCTGACCTCTGTAGCCTGACTGGTTCAGTAAAAAAATGGATAATTTTGTTGCTCTAGTAGGCTCAATCATACTATTTGTTGAGTGGCTTTTATAATTTATGACATTCTATTAATTTTCCAAACATACCATGTTGTGATCTATTGAAAACCATTCAGCGTCAAGAAAACAAAAACGGAGCCCTAATGCTTCCTTCTTCAACCGCTATCGCCAAATGGGTTGAAGCTAGGTAAAATCTTGCTTCGATCCGCACCAACAGAGTTGGATGGTGCACTAGAACCAACAACAGAGGACCTATTGCCACCAGTGTTGAAACCGTAAAAGTGACCGTCGACCTCTGAAGACAACGACTTAAGAAGATTCAATAAGTTCACCAGGTGGAAGTAATTAGGCTCTGATAAGTGATCAAATTCGTTAATCAGGAAATTTAAAATTTGATCATTGCTAAGGTCATACTCCCTTGGGATTCGATTTGCTGATTCGTTACCTTGGCTCTGTGCTTGAGGTTGCGATTTGGCGGTACTCTCTTCAGTCTTTCCCTTGCCTTGTCCTTTTGGTTTTGAGCTTTCATTCTTTTTAATATAAAGCTCTGGTCTATCGTAAGGCAAGACCGCACATAACCAGATTCTAGTCTTGTAAATCTTGAACAACTCCTTGATCAATCCCCTGAAATCAATTCTTTTAAAATTGGCGAAGTAGTAGAAAATCAATTTCTTAAAATCTGACTGATACTCAACATTTATCAACGTGAGGTCCTTCTCCAAATTCAATTCCTTAATCTTGTTGAAACAAGTAATAAAGGCTTTCTTCTCCTCTAAGAACTTGCCACTGATTTTATGAACTTCCTTTGGTGTGGCAAATCTTAATACCTGCTTGGTGGGTAAAGTGATGATAAATTCATTGTCTTCGCCAGGGTGAGAGTTTATGATTTGTGAAGCATTCAAAGAAGCTGAATGGGTTCCATTGGATTTCTGGCCATGGCCATGGCCATGCTGATTCCCATCTTCTATAGTTAAACTCTTGAGATGTTCCAACTTTTTGAGGAAGTTGAAGAGAATTGCAAAGTTCAAATTGACTAAAGGTTCCACTATCATTACCGAGTCCTTACCTCTATCACCGTCTACGATGACAAGATCATCCTTTTGTAAAAATATGTTTGAGTTGTTTGGATAAGATAACAAGTCAAACTTACCATTCTTGTTAATCACAAGGCAAAGAATCTTATGATTGAATGTTAAATTGTTCAAGTTTTTGATGAATGTAATCATCTTTATCACACTTGGGTCAGCCAATAGTTGATACAACTGGGAGAGGATTTGACTGGTGATTTCAGGGTCTTGGAAGTACTTGGTAGTCTTGGAGTAAAGGCTCTTCAAGTCAGGAGAAGCAATGATGTACTGGTCCTTCAAAACTAGTCCGTTCTCCAATTTGATTGCCTGGTTGTACTGATTTGCTTGTCCCAAAGACTGCTGGTTTGATTGTTGAGGGAGGTTTGGAATGTGGTGGCCCATGGTGTGTGCAGCTTGTTTATTGTGTTGGGCGGGTTGCAGCTGCTGCGATTGTTGGGACAGGAATTGTTGTTGATGTTGTTGGTTTTGAGGTTGAGGTTGTTGCGATTGTTGGGGCTGCGGTTGCTGCTGGTGCTGCAAGTGGGAAGGAATGAATGTCTGGTTCTCGCCAATCGAAGCCAGGGGAACGAACAGCTGCTGAAGGTGTGGCGAGAATTGGGGCTGCTGGAAATCGACCAATTGACTTGGTCGTCTGGCCTGGAAGTCGTTGAAGTTGGAATTCAAGTTGAAGTTGGCAAAGTTGTCGTTTAACTGGTCAAAATTGAAGTTTTGATTGTAGTTATTCAACATGGCGTATGAGGACAAGTTCTTGGAAGGATTGTGAGGTGCCGACACCGGCTTGCTGGGGCTCTGGTTGGCACCGAAGAAGGACGAGCCCTTTGTGGGACCCACTTGGGGCGACTGGTCCACGTTGAGCAGGGGATTGTTGATCAATGGCGGGAAGTTGGATCTGGTGAACGACTCGGCAGCGTAGCTGGGTCTCCTGGACGAGATGTTGCCGATTCCGCCCTGCAACTCCAAGGGCAAGTTGAACGAGTCCTTGTTGCCGTAGAACTGGCCTGCAATCAAGAAGTCATTGACGGGTCCCGAGGTCGGGGACTTGCTGGCGTTGTCGCTCTCCAAGCTGGACAACTTGTTGAAGAGAATGCTGTTGAATTGGCCATCTTCCTGGCCCTGTGGCTGCAGCTTTGGCTGCAGCTGCAGTGGACGCCTTTGCTGGCTGGCAGCAACGCCAGGAGGCTGTATGGTGATCTCGCTGCCATTGGCGCCAGCCTGCGGAGGCGGTTTGTACAGCTGGCTCTGATCCGACGAGTTCAAGAAGTCGGGGTAGTTGAAGCTCATCGCGTAGGGGATGTGGTGGTCTATTCTGGGGTCTCCACGATCACAAATGGCCTGGGCGTCTAGATTGTCGGACACGTCTGTTCTGAGGAGTTGACAAGCAAGGCGTGGGGGAGGTGACAAGTAAGGCGTGGGGGACAATCGATGCACGGGAGGATGCGAGAATGAATTGTCACAGGCGGTGGGTGGTGATGGCAGGCTTTTGGCTTGGTGGCAGAGGATGGATTTGGGGTTAGTCACTCAATCCTGTTTCTCAAACTTTTCTGGAGCATAGCGTGTCGCATGTCGTGGGCAAGGACCAACGTCGCGCCAGCGCTACTACTGGGATTACGTAGCCGCAGCAAGTGGAACTGGCGCCACTGGACTCACGTGGTCGGGCCAAGGGAAGGGGTGGTAGTAACGGGCTCATGGGAGAGGAAGTCTTCGAGTCTGTGCGGAAGAATCTTATGGTTTTAGGGTGTTTTCATTATGGAGTAGAATTTGTACTATAGGGTGGGAATTTGTATTAGAGAGTGGAGCCAGCGGAGTAAATAGTGGAGAGAAATTGTGGTTTTTACTGGGTGTCTAGTGAGTCAACCGGTGAGTCAACCATGGAGTCACCATTGGAGTCAATCCAGAGTCTGATTACCTCAGTCGCTTCGAGAATTTCGAGTCAATTATGCAGTGTCTGTATGTAGATGTTCCTATAAGTGTCACACTACCTCCAGTGGCTTCTCTCATTCGTGCTGCACTGCCTGGAAACTCCAATGCCAATGGATCTCGAATGTGATCTGCTTCAAATTGACTTAAAAATACGAGAAACTCAAGATCCATCCCCAACTGCCTAGCCAACCTCTTCTCAGAGCCAGCTCGCTGCCTCTCTACACTTGTCATAAACAGCTTGTATTACTATACACTCTTTCTGGCAAAACCGGTTCCAGCACGAGGTGGGTAGCTGACCCCCAGAAGGTCCATTTGTGAGCCATTCACGTCAATGGGCTCACACGTACACCAGAGGCTCTTGGGGGTGGGGTCCATCACCAGGCCCACATGCTGACCACATCCACTCCATGATTTATGGTCTGGGGTTAGTAGTGTTCGAGCAGGGCGGTCCTCGCAGTCTGGTTGGTTCCCGAGTATTGAGTTATGGAGGGTCACTGACCTCTACTGCAATATTCTGGGGCCAATTACCAATTACCATCACTTACGACATATTCCACAGATTTCTGACTTGCACATTTTGTATGGGTCTGTCTTGTGGTGCCAGAAATGTTCCTGCTTATATACTCGATGCCCCTATCGGCATCCATTCATCCTGACCCTACATTTACCGAGGGGTCGGTCATTATCGGTTCGGACTCCTACCCCCGCCGATAAGTCATCAGCAGGACGGAACTCAGCGGGGTTGCGATTGTTGTTCACATGAATTTGTGGGGGTCAGGCGACAAAAGGCTGGGGCTGAATGGCCAGGCAGGACGCCTCGGTGGAGCGTTTTCTGGCGAGCATCTGGTGGTGGATGAACCGTTTTGCTGGTGGCGAGACATCTGGTGGCGAGACATCTGGTGGTGGTGAGATCTGGTGGAACTACATAGTGCTGAACTTCGGTAGTGAAACTTCAATAGCGAAGCAACCTCGGCTCAGAACTACGCCACCATCCTATCCCTCCCCCGGTTGGCTTCTCTCTCCCCTTACTCCCTACGCTTGCTACACACACTCGGTCTATCACATCAATTGACTCTATGAACAACTGGACTATTATACATCTCTTCAAGCACACCCACCGGTTTGCTCACGATGGGCCTCGATGGTGTCGCCATCCTCCAACTCCAAGTCGTCGGGGGTGTTGTCGGGAGACACTCTGGTTCCGTCGATCAAGAATCTCAAGCTGTTCAAGTCCTTGCCCTGTCTCTTGCAGAACGCCTCCATAAGTCTTCTCATGGGGGTGGTTCTCTTGATCTTGAAGAAGATCTCTGCAGATCCGTCGGACACCTTCAAGTTGATGTGGGTGTTGTCGGGCTTTTCTTCTTTAGGCTGTTCGGAATCGGACATCTTGTGGTGGTGGACTGTTTATGGCCGTAGGGAGTTTTATGTGGACGCGGACGTGCACACGACCGGTCGTGCGCCGCCCGCTTTCACTGGTCACTCTGGATCAGCACCTTGGCGGGGGCACCACCGGTGATGGGGACCACAATAACTGGGGCAGTAAGTGGGTGTGGGGGTGGTCAGCCTGCTTTTGTCCCGTTTCATGGCCTTTCCTGGAAGCTGGCTAGCCACCATTCACAAGTGCGACAATGTCGCCCTACTCCAGCAATCGGTCCATGAAAATGTCCTCACACAACGAGAGGAAAAGAAAAGATAGAACTATCCCAACCGGTGTAGCAACATGCCCCAAAGTAAGACTTCTAGCACAGCACAAACTAACCAAAAAAATGAATTGCTTGCAGTGGCCCATTTTCTCGTGGAAGTTCTGAAACTGGTCTGAAACGCCCACCTCAAACACCTTGAAAACTCTTCGTACACCGCACTTACTTCATCGTAAACTAATAAAATTGATAGACACAGCAGTGATACCTCTCGTCCCTTCCAATTTACCGGTTTATGGTATGTGCCTATACCTCTGCTCGTACTCCACCCATGCCTCCATCCAAACAATATCTCTCGCCTCTCGAGACGTTGTCCCAGGTCTACTTGAACAAGTACTCCCTTGTGCTAGCGTTGGTGGCCATCAAGGTCTATCTCTTCAAGCGAGCAGTTCTCGCCAACATTGATGCGGTTGCTCTCCAGAATGAGTGTGACAAATTGGCCAACGAGTATCCTGGCAAAGTTTCGCTGCTTATCAACAGCTACATCCTCGATAACCTCTCCAAGGCTCGGTACAGCTACTTGGTACTTATACAGGCGCTCGTGTCTACGGTAAAGCACTTGGTGTTGTTCTATGTGGAGCTCTTCCTCGGAACCTATACCTGTCTCTTGAACGCAGCCGTGAGTGGCACCGCCAATTTCGCAGTTGACACCTCGAAGAATGTGATAGTCATGGTCAATTCGACCATTGTGGATGTCACTCATGACATTCAGGACGGCTTGGACGGGCTCTCAGCCGTCATCCAGACGTTGGTGTCCAGTTTGGACAAGATCAAGGCGTTCTTCACAGGCAAAGACCCCACCACCACCCAGTATGAGGACAAAATCAAGCTCTCTATCGGAGCATTGAGGAAGCTCTCGATCCCCACTTCTGTGCTTTCCAGCATCGAGGAGTTCCGCAACTCCACCGTGCCAACGTTTGACCAGTTGCAAAACACAACTTCTGTCCTCATTGCATCTCCCTTTGACCTTGTTAGCCGCAAACTTGGTGAGTCGTCTTTCAACTCCAGCTTGGATAGCTCCAGACAGCTCCTCGGCAACGAGTCCCTTCCTGTGATGCCCAACGGGGCCTGTTCCAGCCGTATAGCTGACACGGTTAGCCAATTACACAAAGACGTGGATTTGGCTGCGAAAAAAATCCTATTTGGTATTGTTGCTGCTGCTGTAGTAGTGTGCCTTCCTTTGGCCTACACCCACGTCAGGGCCTGGAGAAGAGAGGCCAGGTTGATGGATGAGTTGGAGGATTCTCATGTTTCCCCGGTAGTGATGTTGAATGTGTTGAACCGCTACGAAAACCCGCTTCTCTATTACCTTCATAAGTTTGCCGGTTTGAGGCGTACCAGCACCATTTGGTTGATCAACTACATCACTTCTGTTTACTCCAGGGTAGTCCTAATGATGGGGTTTACCGGATTGATCGCGGTGCTCTCGCAGTGGATGCTTTTGCGTATATTTGTGGATGCGATCAAGCAACCACTCGATCCCAAACCTACAAGTACCAACTCAACCGTCGATGTTTCCAAAGCCTTCATTGCAGATACCAACAAGTACATAGCAGCGCAAGAGTTGATCCTCAATGAAGAGCTTTTCGGGCACATCCACAACGTTTCCACCAGTTTGAATTCCACTCTCGTTACGTTCATGGCCAACTTGAACAGGACCGTCAACGACATGTTCGGAAGAACTCCACTCTCGGGTCCTATCAACACCATCGTGTATTGTACTTTGGGCCGTAAGGTCGAAAAAATTGAAAATGGAATAACCTGGCTCAACAAGAACCTCAAAATAGCCATTCCCCTCGTCGATGAAGGTCTCGAGACTCAAATTGAAAATTTGATCACCTCCAAAAATGTGATGCCTATGGCCCAAGATGGCTTGCGGAGCATTGAACTGTCATACAAGAATACTCTACGGTGGGAGTTGTACGTTTCAATTGGCCTTTGCGGTTTGTGGGTAATACAAATCATCACTGGAATCTCCATACTTCTCTTTAAGCATTATCTGTCACGGAATAGTGGCTCTACTATATCTTCCGTTCGTGATAAATTTATGGTAGATCCGGCCACAATAGGCGACCCTAAGCCACTCACATTGAAAGAAAGGCAATCGTACGGATACCCATTTTGCAACCCCTATGAAGAATCCAAACTGCCAAAGAAATACCTGGAAGATGAAAAGGACTTGGATCCATGCGTCCGCAGCTCCAGCATCTATGGTTCGTCTCACGTCGAGTTCCCTACTCGTACATCGAGCACGGTGAGAACCTACAATCACTAGAAATTAGAATGAAATGATTAATTGAAACTAGTATACAGAGAATAGAACAAGATTACTTCTTGATTGGGGCAGGTTTTTTCCAGTAGTATTGTTTGTGGGTTCTTCTGCAAGATCTTAACCCGGTACTGCCCTTAATGCTGGAGACCAAGCCGGTTCTGTGGGAGTCGCTGTCATTCTCTGGCATGTAGTAATATTCTTCTTCCAACGGCTTGCCTGCAGCGTCCTTTCCTTGTCTGTAGATAACCCCAATACATTCGATGTTGTGCAAGAGTACCCGTATTTGTCTCAAGGTCAAGTTTGAAGTCAAGGCACTTATAGTCTTAAGGAAAGATCCTGGCGTCGATGAAAGACGTGAGAAGGCTAAGTGATTGATCAAAATGTTATTGATCTCAGAGACGTTCTCCAAACCTTCCACCCATTCTTGATTTATCTCGACCTTTTGGCTCTCTTGTATCTTCTTCTTTCTTTGCTTAGGTGGCTCTTCTGACTGTGCTTTTCTCTTGGGGGTAGTAGGGTTGCTGAAGGTATTCGACTTGTCATTTAATGGAGTCGACTGTCTCATGATGGGGGCTGCACGTTCTTCGGTAGCAGGTTGGTCCTCAAAGATCTTGAAAGTTTTGGAAGGTTTGGGCTGTGGAATCTCCAATTGGACTGGAATAGACTCCGCCTTGATCACTGGGGGCTTGCTGGGGGTGATTTCGTTGGACTTCGTCAACTCTTCTTTTTTGGCGTCATTCTTGAACGGAGTTCTAGGCTGGGGAAAGTGCTCTATGGGGGCCTTGACAGGGGTCACCACTGGTAGGGCCTCTGGGGAGGCGGATCTGGAGATCAAGGTAGGCATTTCGTCGTCGGTCAAGTCTTCTTCAAGGTCGTAGGGGTTCAACAACATGATGTGCTGGTTAATTTCAAGCAAGATGTTGTTGAAGCGGGGGAGGGTGATGGTTTCCAGCCTGTTGAGGGTGAACTCGGTGTGGTTGTCGTCGATGCGGATGGTCTTGTGGGAACGTTGCAACGCCTCGATGTCGAGGGGAGTCCCCGATCTGTTCTCAGTCACGATGTAGTTGTCCTTGGAGTTGGTGGCAAACACGTAGCAGGGACGAGGGATGCGGATAGCCAACCCATTGCGGCCCAAGCACGTCAACACCAACTGTTCCGAGTCGTAGCACACCGAGACGTGCTGACGCGACACGTTCTTGTCGCTGGACCCAAAGTAGAAGTCACACGATTTGGACGACCTGCCCACCGTGATCTTGCTCTGGGTGCCCACCAAGGGCACCCGCAACACCGAGGCGTCAGGATTGAGCACGTTGAAGTCGGAGTTGATGTTAACTTTGGCGAACGGACTGGTCAACGCAAACGTCACCTTCTTGCCAGGCACACCTGCTGGCACAGCCTCGACGTCACCCTCAGCCAACTCGCCCACTGGCGAGGATGATCTGAAGAGAGACGACGAAGGGTTGGGAGTGGGATACGCTGCTCTTCCTCTCAACTCTTCGTGGGGGTTCTTGGCCAGGTGCGAGTCGTAGTCATCGATGCTCCTCAACGGAGACGAGGGAGGGAACTGGTAGCTGGACATGGCGGGTTGGGAGGGAAGAGTGTGGTGAAGAAGAAGTGATGGCAAAGTGATGGCAGAAGAAATGGCTGTAAATCACGTAGGAAGGTCACGTAGTAGTCACGTCTGAGGTAAACAAACACGGTACGCGAAACGCGGTGGGGGTGTCAGGGCACCAGCCCTGTGCACGTGTGCGAGTGCAACGGCACGTGCGCGTTTGTGTCCGGGTAATCCTTCGCCCATCCTCCCGGCGCCTGCCTGCGAGCCCGCGCTACCACCCGGCACGGGACTCCTGCACACACCCCCACAACCTACCAACTCCCGCGAGTGAAAATTTTATATCAATTATTCTTCATTGAATTTACTACTACAATAAGAATAAGCAAACATGGGTAGTACGTGAGGATCATAGCAACATTGCACCGAGAACGACAGGATGGCCGCCGGAGATGACGTCCAGAGTCCACAGCCTCCATAGAACGAAACAGCCAAAGCGCAGCATGCTCCACGACATGAGATTCCATCAGAAACCACTCCACCAGTGAAAATCCGCCAAAAAGCCACCCACCACACTGTGGCCTCCTTGTTCCCCCAGCATCATCGAGAAGCGTCGTCCAGCACCACCAGTCGTTCTCCCATCGCAAAACATATACTAACACCTTTACAGAAGGTACTCCATCTTTAGGTAAACGTCACAACAAGTCCCACACCTTGTGTAACAGATGTGGTAAGCGTTCTTTCCACATCCAAAAGAAGACATGTGCTTCTTGTGGTTACCCAGCTGCCAAGATGAGATCCCACAACTGGGCTCTCAAGGCTAAGAGAAGAAGAACTACCGGTACCGGTAGAATGGCTTACTTGAAGCACGTCTCTAGAAGATTCAAGAACAACTTCCAAACCGGTGTTGCTAAGCCACAATCCGCTTAAGTCAATGGTTAACGGTTGCATGCACTTGTTTCATATTAGTTGGTTGCGTAATAAATTTAATCTGTACGTTGTGTAGTTTATAGTAATCAACGATCAATGTATCATACCATGCGTAGTGTTGGAATGGTTACGTTTGGAACGTGCTATATGGCCATATTCTTATCTACTCATCACGCCGGTCATCTGATCACCAGAAGCACGAAGAGAAATGTCTGCTATATTCGAGTCCCTGCTAATACTCAGTGCAACCAAAGTTTTTGTTGCACGAAGAGAGTGTCGGGAAAGTCTAAAGGTTTCTCCGATTTCTTGTACTCTCTTCAATGCTTTTCTTGAAAAGTTATTCTTGTATTTTGTCAAATAGTAGAGCACTCAGCATATAGCAGGAACTTGTTTGAGTTCTTCAAATCATAAAATGCTCGTAGTCTTCAGCATTTAGAATTCAACCCAATTGGGTTTCAACCCCAAGAGCACTCTCCATCCGAGGCCACTTCTGACTTTTTGACCAAGTTGCCGTGTTTTGTTCTTGTTGAAATTTATATTAAATGATGAAGATCTCTCTCGAGCTACGTCAATTACAGTCAGTCAGTTGAACATTATGCTGCGTTTCGTCACCTTGGTGTACTACGCAATTGCTGGGATATACCTGTATATCGTATACATCTACTAACCAACCTAACTCATTCCATCTCTCATTCCATCTCACCCACCACCTGGCAGGTTCAATTCGTTATACTTAGATCTTCCGGAGTTGCCTTTTCTTCATATCCTCCAATTTCACCAATTCTATTCCACCAAATCCATTTCATCAAAATTCTGAACCTCGCTAGGATTCATATTAAAATACAAGTTATCAGCCTCTTCGTGGGTGACAAATATGTTCAAGATCTCTCTCGCCAACTCTACAGTATCAATCTCGTAGGGAAATTCAAACCCATTGGCAAAGTCACTCTCAATATCTGCCAAAACTTTACCATCCACATCCTGGTAATTCACGTGGTTCAACTCCCGTGCTTTGGATTCACTCCATGCATTGAAAACAGGTTTTCTAATACCCATCTTTCGTATCTCTGTTAATAACTTGTAGGCATCAATCGACAAGGAATCAGAACCAAAGGCTATTCTCAGTAAGACCACAAACATCTCATACATGGTCTCTGGATATATGAGATTATTGATTTCCCGGATGTCTTGTGTTAGATAATTCAAGATCTTGACTAGTATCGAGACGATCTGTATGCGTAACCGGATATACTTCGATCTGGGGGATCTCATGATATATATCTGCTCAAACCCGATGATTCTGATGATGGACTTGAAGTATTCCTTCTGCTTCAATATGTCCACTGATTGTTTGGTCACTACGTATGCCTCAATAAGTTGGCCCACCTTTAGCCTTAGGTTCAATAAGTGAAATTCATGCAACGATTGCACCTCGAAGTCTGACAGAGTATTTTGGTCTAGCAAATCCATTGGGATGGGCTGGGGAATAAGTATGATGTAGTTCTTCAAGGAGTCATCGTCAACAGGAATAATGGAGTCGATTTTCTTGAAATCGGCATTGTTTCCAATTATTCTATTCAATCCATAAAACATAAAATCATCTTTGAGTGAAATATCAATGAGAAAAATCTTGATCAAGGAATTCATGATTTTGAAATCGTTCAACACTTCGCCTCTCCCCTGGTTATATCCAAAGGTAGACGGTGTTATAGAGGAGATCAACATCTCCACATAGTTCGTGACCAAGTTGATCTGCGACGAATTTTTGAATCGTTCGGTATTTTCTGGCAAACACTTCACAAACAAGTCGGTGGAGATGGTTTCATCCTTCCATATCTGCCGCACGAACGGCTCATCGTGTAGTGATGCAAATGTGACCAATTTCTCAATCAAGTCGACAAAAAAGATGAAAATGAATTTTTCTATCACCATCACTTGATTGGGGACATCATGGTAGTTAATGAGATCCTCTTCGTCCAAGTTGGAGTCCACCAAAAACGACAATCGGTCTGTCTGCCTCTTTAGCTTTTCGAGTAGAGTCACGATTAGTGACTTTCCGACTGCAATTGGCCGGTAGCAAATGGCACAATGGATCAACGCAATAAGGAACGGAACTGCTAGGATTTTCTGTTCAAGTAGCAATTTGTCGATGACCTCAAAGAGCACCACACAGAACGATTCGACCAACTCGTCTAACCGCATGTTCTTTTTGATCATCAAGAATTCGGTGATTCCCGAAGAAATGGCCGTTCGTTTGACGATCTTGAGGTCCTCCACCTTCAAGTCGAAGTCTATACACACCTTACTCAAGTAGTCCAAGCACGTACGCGAGCTTCCGCTGATGCAATAGTTCCACAAGTGGTCGATGAGCACCGACGACTCGTTCTGGAGCTTGATCACTTTGTGGGGCATGGGTGCGATTTGAAGCGACGGGGCTGGAGCCTCTGAAGGCGTTGATAGGCTTACAGAGACTTGGTGGGGCTCCAGGCTGGACACAGACGAGTCTAGCTGGTCCCAGTCGTCGCGTGGAAGGGGCTTTCCCTGGCTGGAAGACGCGGTCTTGCGGCGCTTGGAGTAGGACGTGGTCCGCAACTCGTTGTTCAAGAACTTCTTCTCGTCCTCCAACCGCTGTACTGCGTGCTTGAGTAGGGCCGTCTGTTCGTCGTTGTTCTTTTTGGTCTGCTCGTAGCTTTCCTTCAATTGGAGGAGCTCCTGTTGTTTCTGGTTCTGGAGCTGAACCAACTGGGCTCTCAAGATGGCAATTTCGCCATCTGCTCGGTACAACTGGCCCTGGACGTCGGGAACGGCGTCCACAGGTGCCGTGGTGCTGGAAACTGCGCTGTTGGGCACGGTGGTGGCGATCTGGTGCTGGGATGGCTGTGGTGGCACGCGACTGGAAGCCGGTCCAGGCAGCCGGAATTCGGGCTCTCGCTCCCGGTTTTGGGTGTAGGTGCTGACGTCGACCTTGCCGGTGATCAACGCCTGCAACAACTCGTCATCGTCGTCGTCGAAGTCGCTGGACATGCCTCAACATCCACAGTTGCAGCTGGCACCACCATCGATTTGTGCTCACGTGCGCGCAGTCCCAGCTGGAAAATTTCTCCCTATAATCATCACTACTACCAGTGCAAAAACGTATATGTCCACCACGCTCAGATAAGCACCACACAGACATCCACCCAGCATGAGTGATCCCAAGAGCAACGGAAAAGACGATAAGGCGTCAGCCCCCCCAGCATCGCTCGTCCCGGTGCAGCCAACCCCCCTCAGCTCCAAAGACAAGACCACCAAGAGATTGGTGGTGGTGTTATCACAAGCATGTTTGGAGACCCACAAGATGAACGCCGGCGGCCCAGGCGGCGACAAGTACGCGTTGTTGAACTGTGACGACCACCAGGGGTTGTTGCGCAAAATGGGCAGAGACATTGCTGAGGCAAGACCAGACATAACCCACCAGTGCTTGTTGACGTTGTTGGACTCGCCCATCAACAAGGCCGGCAAGTTGCAGGTGTACATCCACACGGCGCGCGGGGTGTTGATAGAGGTCAACCCAGCCGTCAGAATCCCCAGAACCTTCAAGAGATTCTCGGGGTTGATGGTGCAGTTGTTGCACAAGTTGAGCATCCGGTCCGTCAACTCGGAAGACAAGTTGTTGAAGGTGATCAAGAACCCCATAACCGAGCACTTGCCCACCAAGTGCCGCAAGATCACCTTGTCGTTCGACGCGGAGGTCAAGAGAGTCCAGGACTACGTTTCTACCTTGGACGATGACGAGAGTATATGTGTGTTTGTGGGTGCCATGGCCCGAGGAAAGGATACCTTCGCAGACGAGTTTGTCGACGAGAAGATCGGTCTTTCCGACTACCCGTTGTCGGCATCCGTTGCGTGCTCCAAGTTCTGCCACGGCTGTGAGGACGTCTGGGGCATCTTCTAGTTTGTTGGATACGAACAGGATGAGTCGTGTGGAAACCGGTTGCATCTCGCAGCCGATGGGAAGAGTAGTTTTCAGAGTAATAGAGTATGAGATTTATTGCTGTAGATTCAGAGTGTGGCGTTGGGTTTATTCATGTAGGTGACGTGGATTTGTTGGGAGATTTGCGAGTGAATAGCACTGGAGCTGCGGCTGTTTTTCAGAGTGCGGGATCTATACCAAGTTCGGATTGATAAGTTGGCATCCTCTGATAACTGGCGGATGCTTTGTTAAGGATGTAATACTAAATGTATGGTTATCTTCGGATAATATTTATACATAGATTGGTAGTTATAATGAGGTCATGCCTTTTTGATCTTGTAATCGCATACCAAACCCAGTCAAATCTCAAAGATAGAATGGTGAAGGCGCCAACAATTCAAATAGCTGTGAAGCACGGCATCGTTTTGAAGAATGTAATATCCTAATATTATGTCGATTTTTATCCTTATTTAATAAAATACGAACCTACTCTAATCATTATGTATTTTTGTACAATACGACAAGTTGTGCAAGTGATAATTAACTTGATGATTCATTCATTTATCAAATCATCTCCATAAGCATATTACCTCTTTACTCCTAGTGTGATTAGGGAAGCGAAATACAATGGCATTATGTAGATTCTTTGCAGAAACAATTCTCGTGTGAGTCTACGCCAATTCTTAATGTTCGTTGTGTATTTGGTTACATCAGCTGCTCAATCAATCATAATTTACATTTTCAATCGTGACTCATCATTGATCTAAAACACCTTCCTTTCTCAACACCTTCTCGATTTCCTTGAACAAGGTGTCGGTAGTGACCTTGGATCCCTTGACTCTGGCGCACACAATCTCTGATTTTTGATTGTGGTCCCTGGAGTTGATCTTAATCCGGAACTTACAGCTCTTCAAGTTGAAAGCATTTTGTGACGAAATTCCTCCTGTGATGTTGTATGCCAATTGATCATTCTTCAAGTTCTTGATACCGAAATTAGACCAGGAATTCAATAAAGCGTATAAGGCAGTCGACATTTCTGGCTTGGGCAAAATTGTTGTGAACCTTCTGATTTCTGAATTGACACTATCAGCAGAAGAAGGTGCAGCTGAAGAAGAAGAAAACCATCTGAAGAACGAGGATTTTGGTTTGTCCTCAGCGGAACCAGATCTAGAATCTGCGGGAGATGGTAATTGATTTGGCTCGTCAAGTGCCTTCTTAGATCCCCATGACAATTTTCTGAAAATTGATCTGTTTCTCTTTTGTTCAGGGGCTGGTCTATTAGTTGAATCTTCCAAGGGCTTTTTGATGATAGTATGTGGTGGGGCTGGTGGGGCCACTTCATCCCTATTTTTACGAACCTTAGGATATGGTTGCGAAATCCCAGTTTCGTTGGCCAACTTAGCAGCATCAGGAACTAACATAGACTGAGGAGTAGGCACCATACTCTTGTGTTTTGGTTGCTCGTGTCCTCTTGGATAGCTGGTGCTTTGAGCCTTAGAAGTAGCTAAAGTAGTCGCTTTTTCATTTGGCAACTTGATGTTTTCAAACACATCCGTGTCACCTTCAGAAAATTCCTTGCTTTTAAGCTTAGAGGCGGAAGTCTTATCAGATCTGCCGCTCTTCCTTCTAACTGGGTAATCGTGCTTAGTAACAAAGGTTTCTTCAATAGCTTCTTCTTCTGCTTGCTCCTCTTCTTCGTCATCATTAGGCAAGTCTGGTAATTGGGAGATAGGTCTTTGACTGAGACGTCTTCCAGTAGAGTATCTTGAAGTCCTTTTCGTAGTAGAAGAATAATAAGAAGATCTTTTGTTTGCTAAATGTTCTTCAAAATCCAAAATGGAACCTTCATCTAATGGTTCTTCGTCCTCGTCATCGGGAAGTCCTGCCCGATCCAATCTGTCAGCAAAGCTTGTTCTCATGGTTGGAATTGAAGGTGATTCTTCTTCCCCACTGTTCAAAACTGAATGCAAGTCACGGTAAGATTCTTTAGTAGAATATATTGATAAAACCGACAATCTCTTGTTGGAGTTACTGAAGTGTCTTGACTTTCTGGTAACATTCGGTATCTTCACATTACTGATCAAAGTCTTTGGTCCAGGTGAGTCTTGTAAATTGGCATTGATATTCATCTGAGAATTCAAAAGTCTTGACTTTCTAATTTCAGACATGTACTCTTCACTGAGATCAGAATCATCAACTTGGGGCTCAGGTAACTCATATCCAGAGTTTCTGTTATAGTAGCTACTTCTGGAGAGTCTTCTGTCATCCATGACCGAAATCATTGATTCTCTATTCTTATGCTTCGAGTCTCTGTGAACCATTGATTCTCTATTCTTGTGCTTCGAAGGTTTGATCACTGAGTCTCTAGCCTTCTTCTTTTGCTTTCTAGACTCTTTCAATTCAGCATCCAATGCGTCCTTGGCTCTATTCAATTCTTCGTTCTCATAGGCGGACCACAAAGGATCCAATCTAGAAACTGGTCTTCTAGTCAAAATAGGTGTTTGTCTTCTTCTTGGAGCTGGTTGTGTCACTGAGCGTCTCTTTAAGTTTTCAAGATCCTCAGAAGTCAATTGATCCAATTTACCGCCTTCAGAAACTGCTCTCAGTTGTCTCTTGGGTTGATTGATTTCATTATTCATGGTTACATCGACTTCGCTGTTGTTATTATTATCATCCTTGATCAAAATACTCAACTTACGAGAGCTGAGTAAAGACTTTCTCTTTTGTCTTCTCCGTTTCTTCTCCAATTCCTTTCTGGCTCTTAATTCTGCCTCATGCTTCTTTCTTTCAATCTCCATCAATCTTTCATATTCTTTGGCTTCCTTCTCTTCCTCATCCAAGAGATTCTCATCAGCTTCATCATATTGTTCTTGATTGAAAATCTTATCACAAAGTGTAGCAAAAGTAGCAGATGTTCTCTTGGTTTGCTTGTCCATATATTCCCAGTCTGTTTCTCCTGAAAGCTTGGCATATGTTGACAAGAGTTTCATAGTAATAGAATTTCTCTTCAAACCCGTTGTCATTGAGGCTCTCAATGATTTCCTTCTAGACAAACGGTTCTTCGAATTGCTTTTCTTGATCACTGAACCTCTCTTACTCACATTAGGTGTAGGCTCGGTGGCCTTTGCCTCCTGAGAGGTAGCATATGTTAATAAATCTTGGGAGCTAATTTCATCCACAATTGGGTTTTCTTTACCGTGTTCAGGTGAGAAGTTCAATTCCTCGGCCTGTGCTGGGTATGTATCATGCTGATAGTTGTATTGGTGTGTCCTGGTTGCCAAGTGACTGTCTTTGGAGGGTAATGAGGGGGGCATAGATTGAAGGGAGCCGTTTTTTTGTGCACTTACAATCTCATTGTAAATGTTTCTTGGGATAGCAGGTGGAGGTGACGATTCATCATAATGTTGTTGGTACTTTCTTGGGGACTTGTGTGGGGATGATCTGCTTGGAGATTTATATGGTGATCTACCTGGGGATTGATTATAACCAGATTTTCTAGGTGATTTTCTTGGAGAATTTTGGACGCTTGAAGAAGCCGAATATCTTCCGCTTGATGCATTGATCATAGATCCTCTGTTGTTGGTGACTCCATTTTTGTATTGGAAAGATGAAGGTCTCGATGCACTGATTTGACTTGTTCTTTTTCTTCTTGGGGTATTCTTCGTACTGACCGATCCACTACGAACCATCCCTCTTTTTGTGTTGAAACTATGTGATTTTCTTGGGGAATTCGAGCCACTGTCACTTTGGTTGTGTCTGTATCTCATCAACAATGCATAAAACGTCTTTTCTGGATTGGATCCATTTTTTAACAAGCATTGTATTATATCCTGTTGGGGTCTATCGTGCCATAAAATTGACAAATTAGATAAGATCTGCTTATCAATGTTTTTCACTGAACCCAAGGATTTATATGCTGTTTCTGGATGAGGCAAAGATTTGACACTGATTAAATCTTCATTTGGAATTGGATATTTGTTTAAAAGTGGGTGAGATAAAATCTTTTCAGTAGATATTCTTTGCATTGGGTCCACAGTCAACATGTGATCAATCAAATGCTTAGCTTCATCACTGATTTCATCTGGCATCTCGAAATTACCAGCTTGCACCTTTAACAACAAGTTTCTTATATTTTCATCATCGAATGGTAATCTTCCTGTTAAGAGTGCAAACAAAATGACACCGCATGACCAAACATCAGATGCAGCACCATGGTACTTCAACCCACTGACGATTTCTGGAGCGGCATAATGAGGAGAACCACATGAGGTCTCAAGTAACTTGCCATTGCTTTCGAGAGCAGCCATACCAAAATCGGCCAACTTGACATTGAGGGAGGCATCTAGCAAAAGATTCTCGGGTTTCAAGTCACGATGGCAAATACCCAATGCGTGACAGTATGCTGTTCCTAGTATGATTTGTCTGAAGTATTTGATGGCTTCGACTTCTTGTAAGGGGCCCCTTTCCACCAACAAGTCGAACAATTCGCCTCCTTCGACGTATTCCAACACCAAGTAAAGGGCCTTGGAAGTTTCCCACACGTCGTAGAGTCTCAACACGTTGGGATGGGTCAACAATTTCATGATGATAATTTCACGTTCTATGCCGTATGGTAAACCAGCTTCGTCGGCGGTCTTTTGGTTGGTTCCGTCGTTGTCCTGGAGTTCTGACTTGGAAACCACCTTGACGGCAGCCTTCTGGCCGGTCGTTTGATGTGTAGCGAGGAGAACCCTTCCTGTGGCACCTCTGCCCAAGGTTTTGCCCAACTTCCATGGCCCAATCTTCTGGGGATGGGTGTGGGACGCCGACATGATGGACGACGTTATGGAGGCCTGTCTTGAATGTGACATTATCACTGGGGGGTGAGCGATAGTATAGTTATGGTAGGATAGTAGGGTGGTGGAGAAAGAGTGTTTTGTAAAGATTAGACAAAACTCCCAAGATGGTAAACAGGACACTGGAAATTTTTTGCCGGGACGCGTCCTTGGTGTTTCAACCACGCGTCTGCCACTCCTTACAGATACCTCGATTGGGAATAAAACATCCCGAAACATAGACGACTACGTAACCCCGGCATGGTTCGAGATCGCTTGCTAGGAGTATTGTGCCTTGACATGTAACGGGCGGTGCACTGGCAGTGTGGAGACCAGCGCACTGTAGTGGTTGAAGTGGTGCAATTCTAGCCATTCTTGTGGGTTTCGTTGTGCGAGGGTGCCGTATCCCTTACGGCTGTGCCGCCAACGGGGTTTGGCGGTGTCGGAAGACGCTGCCAGCGGTGACTCCGACAACATCCCTGCTGGCAGACGGCTCTGCTTGCCGCCTCCAACAGGGCTGATCGTGGCTAGATCTCGCGGACTGGTGGTAGCCGCCAGGGTCCATACTCCGTCCAGCGAGTAAGCAGCCGTGCTGAGCTTGGCTGGCTGTGGAAGTGGTGCCAGGATGGGCAAATGGGATGGATATGAGTGTGTTAGACGTCTTCCTTTCGGCATTTCCACCCGGCTGGGCCAATGCTGGCGTGGTGGAAACAACTAAAATTATGATATTTTTGCAGAATACTGCAAAAATGTCTCAGGTGAGAATGATCTAGATGAAAGGGGCATTTTAGTCGACTTAATTAAATAAGGAGGGTGGTTGCAGGAGGCAGGGGAGATTAGAGGAGAGGAGGCAGGCACGGCAGAGGCTAGGGGGTGTAGAGTGTGTGAAGTGTTGTAGTATGGATGTTGCTAGACGACGAGATGGTGGCTAGTGTTACTGGTTGGCCAGGGCTGCTGCAGGTTGGTCGCTAGAGCCTGGTCCAAATTGTAATATAGTTACTATGCAAGGGTTTTCGCAGGTTGGGGCTGCTGTGCTGATTTGGAGTATGACACGTAATGTTGCAAGTTGGCCAGGCTTACGGTATGTCTCGCTAGAAGTACGATATGTAGAGAAATTATTGCATTTATAATGTCTCCTCTCTAATTCATTTAGCTCCAGGGTGAATAAAAGTAACACTCCTTGCATCTACTAAAGTTGTGAGGATGACGGTGTAATAGGGCACCTCGATATTTTGCATAATTTCATGCAAAGAGCCAAAGACTTTCCGTAATTCTACGTGTTCAAATCAGCAGAAATCATTGTAGAAGAGATGGCGTGATGTTAACGCCGGATACTAATATGTTGTAATCACGCTAATGGAGCATTATTAATCTTTAAGTATTAACTCCTCAAATATTAATCTTAAGTTGTTACAAAGTATCAATAAATTTAAGTGTTTAATTCCATCATATACTCTTAATATTAATTACGGACCATGTCTATAAATTGGGTGCAACATAAATATTCATTTAATGGAGGCAACTTTTACTTGTAAATTACTCTCTATCATGCAATAATACAGGTCTGGGCTGCCACGGCTAGTCTCGCTAGAGGCCGGTATATCTACCAAATCAATCGTATATTCTCTGGATCAATACCATCAACGATTTGTAGTATATGCAATTTATGGCATCTGTGCCAGATAACCGGCACTGGAAGATCCTGGATGCCGTAGACGAGTACAAAGTGGTTAAACCAGTGCAGTCGAGCAACTCCATCAAAATGAGCAGATACTAACAGAACCTCATTCCGTTCAGAAGTTCACCCTCCACCTCTTTTTCGGTTTCATCAAGGACTCATCACCCCTAATTTCGTCACCTCTTTTTCAGTATTCTCTATTCATTTCAACTCATCACCTCCATTAATTTCATCACCTCTCTATTAATCTCATCACCTCTACTTCAACGCCATACCCGTGAGGAGGTCCAACTGCTCCTTCAAGTCACGGTTCACCGACTTTTTCTGCTCCTTCATCTGTTCGTCCTTTTTCAAGTCTTCCTTCAACGTTTTGGTGTCCAAAGCGTGCTGGGGCTTGGAGGGTCCAGCCCCACCCACCAACAGCTGGATCTCATGTATTTCGGCAATATTAGCGTTCAACTGATGAATCTTGATCCGATTCGCCCGTGAGTCCTTCTTGAGCTTGGACGGCTTGCGCTTGGCCACTTTGGCCTGTTTCTTGGGAGGCATGACGACGATTCCTGGTGTACGGGTTAGGATGAGATGAGTTGAGGGAGTGCGCACGTGACCCTCATCCAATGTGAAAAATTAACCACCAGAGCCATCTCATCTCCATCACCAAACTTACTCCACCACCATGCCTTCCACACACAACAGAGACAAGCCCTGGGATACCCCAGACATAGACAAGTGGGCTATGGAGGAGTTCAAGCCCGAGCACAACGCGTCCGGGCTCCACTTTGCTGAAGAATCCTCGTTCATGACCCTCTTCCCCAAGTACAGAGAACAATACTTGCGCACGATATGGAGCGACGTGACCAAGGCGTTGGAAAAGCACTTCATCAAGTGTGAGTTGGACTTGGTTGAGGGAGCCATGACCGTCAAAACCACCGCCAAGACGTTCGACCCTGCCATGATCATCAAGGCCCGTGACTTGATCAAATTGTTGGCCAGATCGGTGCCTTTTCCCCAAGCCATCAAGATCTTGCAGGACGACGTTGCATGTGATGTGATCAAGATCGGAAACTTTGTCACCAACAAGGAAAGATTCATCAAGAGAAGACAGAGACTTGTGGGTCCCAACGGAAACACCTTGAAGGCGTTGGAGTTGTTGACCAAGTGTTATGTGTTGGTCCAGGGTAACACCGTCAGTGCCATGGGTCCCTGGAAGGGGTTGAAGGAGGTCAGAAGAGTGGTCGAGGACTGTATGCAAAACGTGCATCCTATTTATTACATCAAGGAGTTGATGATCAAGCAAGAGTTGGCCAAAAACCCCGATTTGGCCGAGGAGGACTGGTCGAGATTCTTGCCCAGCTTCAAGAAGAGAAACGTGGCCAGAAAGAAGGCCAAGACCACCAAGAGAGAGAAGAAGGTGTACACTCCATTCCCACCAGCACAGACACCAAGAAAGGTTGATTTGCAGATTGAGAGTGGTGAGTATTTCCTTGGTAAGAAGGAGAAGGAGTTGAAGAAGTTGAGAGAGAAGCGTGAAAAGCAGGAAGAAGTCAGCGAGACCAGAAAGCAGGAGAGAGACCAGGACTTTGTTGCTCCTGAAGAGGACGACTATGAGAACAAGTTGGTGAAGAAGGACAAGAAGGAAAAGAAGGAAAAGAAGGAGAAGAAGGAGAAGAAGGAGAAGAAGCACAGAAGAGACGACGACGAGGACGACAAGCCCTCGAAGAGATCCAAGGCATAAATAGTTACGTAATCTAATAAGACAGTGATGGCATACGAACCTGAGTGTAGGATTATGGGAGGTGACTGGAAGAGGAGCTATAGTGGCCAGCAAGGCGAGATAGTCATGAGGATAGAAAGGATTGGTATTTGAACCATGTAAGTATCATGAATCATCGTATGAAGAGTATCCCAAATTGAAGGCAAAGAAGCACATTGGAGAGTAGCTTAATATCGCATCAACTGTGACACCACGAGACCAGAGGGATCACAGCAGAATAGTACACCTTAGTGTTCGAGTATATCAGACAAACTCTTCGAGAATAAATAATCATATCCTCATAGCGTAATAATTAATCCTAATGTCGAGTATACCACCCCTTAGAATATTATTGGTGTTAGAATTAATCCGATGACGTTAGAGAATAAATAATCATATCATCACGGAGTAATCCTAGTGTTCGGGTATATCACCTCTTAGAATAATCTTGGTGCTAGACTCTAGCCGACCACCTTAGAGAATTAATAATCTTAGTAGACTATACCTAATAATCTTACTATATCAGACGACCTCTAAGAGAACAAATAATCATATCCTCATATAATGATAAATAATCCTAATACTCTTACCTATCAGACGACCTCTGAGAATAATCTTGGTAGTCTATATCTGGTAGACCATGCTAGATTTGCCAGAATGTAAATGCCCATTCTGAACGACCCCTATATTCCCTCTTGGGTATCACGCCCAGATGCCCGTTGTAGCCGCGCAGGCGTTCGTTATTCGTTATTTGTTAGCGGATCACCACAATTGCATGCTCGAAAGCAGGGATTCTTCCCATCGCAATTTTGCAGGCTGTCAGACACACAGCGCGCGGGCTGTCAACAAGCGGACGTCGCAAAATGTCAGCAAAGCGCAGGCACGAGGCGGCGGACCTGCACTGGTGCACCTGCACTGGTGTACCTGCCACGATGCTGTCCCAGCCACGCTGGCTGACTCCAGCCTCATTTTCTTCCGTGCAATTGTGGCCTTCTGGCCTCGTAATTCTCGCAACGCTCGCGGTGTCTGCAGCACCGCCAAATAATACTGGCAGACTGCATTTCACTGTCGCGGTTGACGCAGAATGGATCTGGTAGAGGACCACCACGCTCCCACCCCGTCTCTCCAAGCCATCGTCTGCTCCATACACCCCCCCTACCGCCACACAATACCCCCACGCTAGACGGCCCATTTTCGCCGCCTCCATGGTGCCATTCACCGCTATTCACCTCCATTCTTTGCCATTCCCCGGCCCCAGCCGCACAGTCCCAATTGGCTATTCTCCTGCCTATTCCGGCGCGCCAACCCAATAGTGTTTACATCCTCGGTGCAGGATCCTGATGGCTTATTACGGATCACCTATCAATGCAGACACCCTGAACAGCATTTGGTACCAGTTCCACTCCACCACTCGTCACTCCTTAGCCACGGCCTGTCCAACGGTTGCCCCTGCATCTGGCCTTGCTGCCTCCAACGCCGAACAAACTGCAATACTCTGGAAACGTCATAGTCTCCACTGAATCAGCAAAAGTCTCCATTGAATCAGCCAAACTTTCTACTGATTCTGCCAAACTGCCATAGTCTGCATTCCCAACTGACATAGAATCGACTTCACCTTCGGAAGCATCCACAAATCACCCCAAACTCCCACAAATCTGCCCAACCACATCTCCACATGTCACGGCTCGACCTGATCCTCTCGTTCGTGGACGCCCTCGACGCCCGTTCTGACAGGCTCCTGGACTCCGTCGAGCAGTCCACCCAGCTCATTTCACGCATCATGGCCGCCAACGAACACGCAGCTCTGTTAGACTCACAAATCGACGACATCCGTGAGTTGATGGACACCAACTCGGCTCTGATGAGCCACTTCGGCAATTTGTACGAAAAGTCGTTCTATCTCGAGTCCAACATGCACGTCAACGATCACGTCACCAACCAGACCTCGTTCGAGACCCTCACCCAGGAGTACCGCTACTTGGTGGGAAAACTCCAGAAGAACGACATGTACTCGGGAGCCACAGCCAGCCATGAGACTCCCAGAGCTCCTCCAGGGCCCAAGGAGGACCAGATTCCAGCTTTGGTCACCAAAAGCTCGCTAGCTAACTTGAAATTAAAGCCCATCCGGTGCAACTCCAAAAGAGTCTACAAAAAGAAGTCCAGGTACAGACTATCAGGGTTGTTCAACATCAACCCCATCGCATACGACGACGAGGAGTCGAACTACACCAAGACGCCAACCTCGAGTCGATTTGGCGAACCGTCTCCGTACAAACAGAATGGGTATAGTGAAGTGGCATCTCCGTCAAGACAAAACGAGTATAGACACGAGACGAGAGAGTCACCGTCCAAGCACAACGAGGCTCAAGAGGCTTCATTGTCAAAACACAACGACTTCGGACACGAGAGCTTGGGAGAAATTTCTTCATACAACGACTACAGACACGAGAGCTTGGGAGAAATTTCTTCATACAACGACTACAGACACGAGATGAGAGAATCTCTGTCAAAACACGATAGACACAAATCCCAATTCGAGACATCTCCGTCAAAAGATAGACACTCTCCTGCCCAGCTCGAAGCTCTGGATATCTCCCATCCCCCCAGACAAACCAGCATAACCTCGGTGGAATCCAACGTGATGGAGAACATCGACTCCCAGCACCAAGACGACCACACTGTGGCCTCTTCACCATCGGAGGAGTACTCCAGCTTAGGTCTCCGTTTGCGATCCAATTCCTTGCCTGAAACTCCAGCTTCTGCCAACGTATTCACCCGACTGGGAACCATGAAGCACACCAACATCTTGTCTGAATTCGACACCGAGATTGCTGAAGAAAAGCTTCGCTTTCACAGGCTCAAGCATTTCATAACCTTTGGAAATTTGCAAGAAGGCGACCACTTTAAGCACTTGCATAACGACTACTCCAAGTCCCCTACCCGTCCTGTGGTGTCTGCTATCAATCTCGATGACCATACTGATTTTGACAACTTATCGATGGTATCGGACATTTCCGACTACTCGCCAGAACGAACAGACTCGGCATTCGAAGATGGAGAGTTGAACGACTTCGAAAAGTACCTCAGAGGGTCTCGATTCGACCTCAACAATGCATTTCCCCATTTGTACAAATCCAACTCGCAAGACAGCGTATTCCAAGCATACACCAGGTTTCCCCAGCCATCAGCACCGTCGTCATACAAATTCCACAACCCAGCAGAAAATATCCAGTTGAGCACTTCCAACACTGTGATGCCCACCATCGAACAGATCCATTTCAGCTCCCAAAGAACCTCGCGAGAGAGGGAGTCCAGCAAGGTAGAAGACCCCAAGAAGATCTTGAGCGATGTCATAATGAGGAACGACCAGTCCATCAAAAAACCGACTGTCTCTACCCCAGAGTCTTCACCTTCGAAATTGTCGAAGAACTCGTTTTCATTATTCAATTTCACGTTGAACTCACCCAAGAAACAGGCTGCTATATTTCCCGAAAGAAGAAAAAGCATAGATAACATAAGCAAGTCTTTGACTGACAGCTTTTTATCATTGGTTAATACGTCACAGTCCAAGTCTCATACTTCTACTCCCGAAAAGATACGGCAGTTGAAAATTCAGGCCAAAGAGGCAAAGCCCATCAGAATCAAGTCGGACTACCAGGTGAAGCGCATGCCCATCAGAATTCCTCGAAACGACGGTTGCCATTCCAAGTTGACTATTGGTCCAAACCACACAAAAGTCATAAATCACGGCGAGTCTTCGATGTTCAAGAAACCCTTGATCACGAAAATCAGTCATAATTCATTGAGGGAGGCCCTTTCTGGCAGTCTTACGTGATGGGCATTTGAGCTACCAGTGCTGGATACTGAGTAATGCTAGTGATTATTTCGACATATTATTGGCTCGCTACAAAGATGGGTATTCTAATTTATTTCAAGTTTTCTTCCTTCGCAACTATCGCATCTTCCCATTTCCCATCAGCTACTAATACAGTGCATTCCCTACTACCTACAACACTCCGTTGTGCATATACCCTCATCAGAGCTCAAGTTACTGTTTGGTTTCCAACTCAAGCGTATTGAGCAAGTGCATCTATTTTACATTAATATACATCATTAAAATTATAACTTCAGTCGGTAGGCAGAAGACTCATTCGAACTCTCCACTCATGAACAACTTCTTTCCCAGCTCTTTGGACATTTGCAAACTCTTCGCTATTCTTCTTTCCCTCAAGCTTGTAACCTCCTTTGTAGCGGTTTTGTTTCTTGACATGTAAGTAATAGAAGCCTTCGAGCCAGATGCCACTTTGTATTGTTTGCTGACAGTGACACCCGAGAATTGTTGTTTGCCGTCCTTAATTTGAACACGCTGTTGATCCTGGAAAGACTTAAAGGACTTGATTATGGAAGGCTTCTTGAACGAGGGCATGAAATCTTCATCCTCATCGGCATCGGTCAAGCTTGCTTCATCAATGCTTCTTTTTCTGGTGTCTTCTGCAAGAGGGCTTTCGGATCTAGTGCTATTCAAATAGCTCAAACTCCGTGCCTTCAACGAATGCAAGTCTTCGACTTCATCATCAGACTCAATGCCGTGCTGAAGATTGGATAATTTCTGGATCTTATGATAATTTCCATCTTCATCATTTCCTGAAACCAAGAAGGACAATTGTTTTTGAACGAAAGATTCTTCAATACGAATTGTTTTCTTTAGTGGTTCTTCCTCTACTTCCAGCTCTTTATCTTCTTCTTCTTCATCATCGTCCTTTTCCTTGATTTCTCCATCGTCCTTCGCTTCATCAACCTCATCGTCATCGTCATCCTCATCTAATTTGATTACTGAGTTGTTTTCTTGGATAGATGCGAAGAATGCCTTCATTTTTTCGTTTTTGGATAACGCCTGCAATTTCTTGTTTTTGGCCAATCTATCTTGTTGCTCCATAATCTTCTGTCTTCTGTAAGCAGCCAAAATTTGATCTTCTTCATCACTCAATTCAATATCGAACCCGTTTCCGGCTACCTTCTTAGTCAACCTGTGGTTTTTGATATCATCTAATAATTTTTCCAAGTCTTTTTTATCCTTGATCTGGTAATCCTCCATGAACTTTTTCCTGATCTCGTCATTTTTCAAGTCTATGTTAAAATTGTTATCAATCATTCTTTCATCCTCTGAATTAACTTGGTAATCTGATAATTCACCATCATCACCTCCTAAACCATGCCATTCATCTTCCGATTCTTCAGCTTCTCCTTCAACTATGTTCTTGATACCTTTTCTTTCCAATTCTTTTCTCTTTTTGCGCATTTTCAATTCTCGTTTACGGATTTTATCCTCATATTCTTTGATTCTTTGTTGAAGAAGCTCTGGATCTTCCTCGTTATCTTCCTGTTCATCCTCCTCTTCATGGTCGCCTTCTCTAATATTTTCTAGAATGCTCTTCATTTGTTCCCTACCCTTCTCCACGTTAGTTGGGTTGACTTCATCTATTAATTGAGTATGGCTATCATTCTGCGTGGGATCAACTTGAGTATGAGTGTCCACCTGTGTCTGTGTGCTTGGTTCACTTGCATCCTTGAAGTCAGGCAACAGTCTACCTAAGTTGACCGATTGTAACTGGCTAGACTCTTGAGAAAATGGCTGCGAAGATTTAACTCGTGGTTGCAAATTCTGGAATAGCTTGTATTCACTTTGGAGCTGGGATGGCCCGATATATTCTGGCCTTTGCATTTCGAATTGATCAGGGCGAACATCTGGAGATTCAGTAGTAATAAGATCTTCGTTTATCAAGGAGTCTTCATTTTGATTACCCCCAAACATGTAGCTGTCATCGTGTCTAACCGGTTGATCAGTCTCTTTTTCCTTAATTTGGGTAACTGCATCCTCGTTTTCGTCATCAGATATCACTAGTTTAGATCTTCTTGGCTTGAGAAGAGCTACTTCCCCCTCCTCATCAGCTTCATTATCATCATCGTCAGCTTCATTTTCATCGTCATCGTCATATTCTTCTTCATCGCTTTCAGGAACCTCGCTACCAACGTCACTCTCAGGAACCTCGCTTTCATCTGCTTCTTCTTCTCCTCTGTCTTGGCTTAATAAGGCAGCTTTTGCCCGTTCTCGCAACTTTTCTTGTTTACGAATTTTCCTGACTCTCTCCATTTCACATTCCAATAACGAACCCATCACCTCTTCGTCCTTTTCCATTTCAGCAAGTATTTCATGGTTAGGATTGGACAAATGGTGTGCTTTCAACTGATTGATATTAGCCTTTTTCAAACTATTTAAAAACAGGTTATGACCTCCAGCATTAGAGTCACTAGGATTCATGGGCTTATATTTACCGTACTTCTTTCTGGAAAACTTTTGTTTAACCATAAACTTTTCATATTTGGATAATTCGGGAATCTTCAATTCGGTAGATCTTGCGAACACGGTTGATTTGGGCTTTAATGGCGAGGAGTTCGATTCTATTAACTCAAGATCGGACTCAGAATCATCCAAGTTGATCTGGTGGGATTGGTTTTCTCCGGTAGGGGACGAGAGCAAACGTTTGAGATTATTGGCATATGCTTCTATTGGATTTCTTGACTGGGTAGGAGACATGGGAGGCACAATCTCCTTCGGTTTGAGGTTGGACACATCAAAGTCATCCGCCTCGATGCCTGGTTTGGATGCTGGTTTGAGAGGGGATGTGGTGGGGCTCGACTTCGCGTCACCCAAACCCAAGTCTTCTTGTTTCGAGTCATTGTCTTCTTCGTCACTGTCAAATGCTGATAAGAGTTTATCCTTGGTAAAGGTAATTTTCTTTTCGAACTGGGGTCTGATGTCCTTGTGACGTTTTTGGATGTTGATAAATTCCTCTGCTTGCTCCAATTGCTTGGTAGAAACGATATCCTTGAGCACAGAGGTGTCGACAACTGCATTTTCATCGTTTAAATCGTTCTCCTCATCCGTGAGAGTTGTATGCGAGATATCGGCTTCCAATTGCTTTTCTCTTTCCAACCTTGCCAACTTCTTTTGTTCAGCAAGCTCGGCAATACGAGCAAGTCGTTGTTCCTTAGTAAGTGGTTTCGTCATTACCACCTCATCCTCGTCGTCTTCTGGCTCGAACAACGAGTTGATTCTGGGCTGGGCGTCTGGAACTTCAGTATGTGAGGTTTCAATGGTTTGGGTAGCATCATAGTGCTCGCTGATCGGTTGGGTGGTCTCTGGAACCACTTGGGTAGGTTCCACAGCTATTTGGGTGATGGCCTGAGTGGAATCGAGTCTTTTTTGTGTGATATCATGTCCTACCGCCTGGGTGTCGTCTATTTGCTGAGTCTCGTTTATTTGCTGAGTCTCGTTATACTCCGACTCGTCTATCGCCAACTGAGGTAATCTTTGGACTTCAGTACCTGCTCCTAGTCCGAGAATGGATGCTCCAAGAGAAAGGCCATTCAAGTCGGAGAACTGCTCACTATCGCCCTCGATCGGCTGGGTATCGTGTGGCTCGTCTTCCGGCGTTTTGCCTTGCAATCTCTGTTGGACTCGGGATAAGATGGATAAATGTTCACTGCCTAGCGTGTTTGAAATCGAGTTCAAGTCAATGTTGAGGCCATTTGTGTTGGACTCGTCTTCCGAGTCCGAGGCCAACGGCTTTTGGAACAGCGTCACGTCGTCCAATCCGTCTAAGAGGTCCATGGTGGGAGATGTTGGAAGAATGTAAATGCTAGAGAATGATATGATAGAGATGAATTAACGCGTACCGACGCGGTCGCGTCTGAAGTTCCGCGTGATCTCCAGTCACGTGACATCTCCTTTCGTGTCTGGGGTCCATACTACACCAGCCTGCCACTGAGGTGGAGTCGTGGTGCCGAGGAAGGCGCTACTGTGTCCTCGCAGGTGCAACGACTAGCCATCCAATCAGAATCCGGCATGCTACGTTTTTCCATTCTCTGTTTTTAGCTATTGTGTATTTGTGAAGCCCATCCTTGAGGCAAAGCCTGGCAGTTGCAAAAATCCAACATAAATATGATGCGAATCGAAGTAAGAGTAATTAATTGTGTGGCTTCATCAGAAAGCCTCGAGTTTGGCGTGGTAGATAAAGTCAGATTTGTGGGATAATATCACACGCAATTCGCAAAAATGACGGTTAATGGCTGGGACTCATGTGATGGGTCCGGCTCGTGTAATCCACCCAAAATGTCCATAGATGTGCGTTTACGGGGTTTCGATCAGATTTGTCGTATTCGCGCTATCCTTCTCGCTATTATGTAGCCTTACAGGGTACAGAACCAATGCAGTGGTGGTTCATAAGTATTACATTGTGTGCGTCAAATCTGATTCTTTCGTCATCTGAAATGTAGTCGATACGCCATCAAGGATGGTAGTCGATAATGGTGCTATGAGGTGTAGAAATTCATTAAAGAACAAACCAACAACTCTCTGGGGTCCAATCGATGTTTGTAATCATGTAGTGCTGAAAAATTCACAGAAGATTACAATTTAACATCTGCCCCAGCCGAGATCTTTCAGAAATAATGAATTAGGGAATTGCTCAAAGGGCCAGCACCGGATGTAAGGACATTAAAGAAAAAACAATAAAAGACAAAGGAAATTAATAGATGTATCAATACGAATCCAGGATGTTTAGGAGATATGTCTACAGCGTAGCTTGTAGCAAATGAATCAATATAATTATAAAAAACAAGCTTGTACAGGAATGCCAATAATGCCAATATTTTATATACTAGCTTATAGGAGATGTAATGATAGTAATTTAGAAATCTCAATATATATTAAACAGATGTAGCATGATAGTTGTCAGGTAAATCAATGTAGCATGATAGAAATGATAATTATAGAATCATCAGATACACCTTATGATAGACTATTCTTATATATAGTAATCATCAGATACACCTTATGATAGACTATTCTTCTATATCAGATACACCTATGAGATAATAATAGTACGCAATTAGCTGTAATGGTCACTTACCTTCATACCCTGCCCAACGTGCTGCTTACAAGTGGCGAAAATTATTGCCTTACTCCAGAGGCCGTATTTATACAGAAACGTCCTTGTTCACCTACTAGCCACACGGAGAGTTAATTCCGAAGTCGATAAAATAATTAGCAAAAATTAATACATAGTCAGATACTACTATTTGACACCATTCTTACATAGACAGGATTACTACTATATGACACCATTGCCGTTACATAAATTATCAGCGTTACTGCTTATGACACCATTCTTGCCCTCTTAATTTGACACCATTTCCGCTATAATTAGAAAACGTTACTACTATTTGACACCCTTGCGGGTGTTACATAATTACATTGCCGATATTACATAATTAGACCCATCTAATTAGACCCACTTCGGTATTACATAATTAGACATTACACCCTTTGACACCTCCTAATCAAACCAACAGGGCTTCCCCTTTTGGTGTTACCCAACACGGGCCCGCCTCCGATCGTATAGACGCATTTCACATGCACAACTCGTCACGTGTAATAACAGAATCGCCAACGAGTCAACGCCCTGAAAAAATTGCCCCAAATCGCATCGCCAGTGACGAGCCCGGACCTACCACGGTGGTGGGCCTGCACACACCCCAACTCGTGGTATATCCATGTGTGGCTCCATCGATCGTATAAATACTCGAGAAAAATCCTGTTTTTTCAAGCTCTTCAACATTACTATCCCGTGTAAGATGTCCGTTGAAAAGTTCCTTTTTACCTCTGAGTCCGTTGGTGAAGGCCACCCTGACAAGATCTGCGACCAAGTGTCGGACGCCATTCTTGATGCTTGTTTGGCAGTGGATCCATTGTCCAAGGTTGCTTGTGAAACCGCAGCCAAGACTGGGTTGATCATGGTTTTCGGTGAAATCACCACCAAGGCCCAATTGGACTACCAGAAGATCATCAGAGACACCATCAAGCACATTGGCTACGACGACTCCGAGAAGGGTTTCGACTACAAGACCTGTAACGTCTTGGTTGCCATTGAACAGCAGTCTCCCGACATTGCCCAGGGTTTGCACTACGAGAAGGCCTTGGAAGAGTTGGGTGCTGGTGACCAGGGTATCATGTTCGGTTACGCTACCGACGAAACCGACGAGAAGTTGCCTTTGACCGTGTTGTTGTCCCACAAGTTGAACGCCGAATTGGCTTCTGCCAGAAGATCTGGTGCTTTGCCATGGTTGAGACCTGACACCAAGACCCAGGTCACTGTCGAGTACCAGAAGGACGGCGGTGCTGTGATTCCTTTGAGAGTCGACACCATCGTCATCTCCACCCAGCACGCGGAGGAAATCACCACCGAGAAGTTGAGAGAGGAGATCCACGAGCACATTGTCAAGAAGGTGATTCCTGCCCACTTGTTGGACGACAAGACCGTGTACCACATCCAGCCATCCGGAAGATTCGTCATTGGTGGCCCTCAAGGTGATGCTGGTTTGACTGGTAGAAAGATCATTGTCGACACCTACGGAGGCTGGGGTGCCCACGGTGGTGGTGCTTTCTCCGGTAAGGACTTCTCCAAGGTCGACAGATCCGCTGCCTACGCTGCCAGATGGGTCGCCAAGTCGTTGGTCAACGCACACTTGGCCAGAAGAGCCTTGGTTCAATTCTCGTACGCCATTGGTGTCGCCGAGCCATTGTCCATCCACGTCGACACTTACGGTACCTCCAAGTACTCCTCTGAAGAGTTGGTGGCCATCATCAAGAACAACTTTGACTTGAGACCAGGTGTCATTGTCAAGGAATTGGACTTGGCCAGACCAATCTACTTCAAGACTGCTTCCTACGGGCACTTCACCAACCAAGAAAACCCATGGGAACAACCAAAGAAGTTGAAGTTCTAATTTCCGAACGTGAAAAACGGAGTTTCTTCTATTTTTGTTCCACCTATAATACTTATTGATTAATGTAATGACTCAAACAGACGAATTCGAAGTTCTTCGTCAAAGGGCCAACGCTCAACTCGTTGGTTCTAATTATGAAATTTTTATATCAACCATTCCCCCACATTCACCGACAACCTACCAAACTGAATCATCTCCATTCAATTGTTTAATTGTGTTAATAGCTTATACTTCAAAACTGGTTTACCTCATCTTTGTTACTTATATTTTTTTGAAAACGATAGAGTTTTTTATTGCATTAATTAGGGTGTCCTCAACGGACAATTAAGGTTATTTCTAGACTAGATTTAATAAATTTAGATAGCTTTACGAGTGTAGCGCGAGGGGTGATGAACTTCTGCAACTTAAACTAATGGTTTACGTTAATATGGTGATTGTGAAATTATTAGTAGAATAGTTAGCTAGATTTGAGTTGGCTGGAAGGACTCCTAAGCCATACACTTTGTTTTCTAGTATATATTCATTTTCTATTACTATGACTTCTCTTGGCTTCTAGTATAATCTATTACTTGAAAGGCAATGGGATAAGCGCAGGATGCTTTCTGTCTTTGATCGTTTCTGGAGTTTGATTTTCTGTAAATGGAGCTTCTCAGTTGGACAAGGAGTGTTTTTTGAAATTCGGATAGTGACTCTCCCATATCTGCTGCATTCTTGTATTTGCGGCAAGGTTGGCACGTATCCAGCAATTAAGGCTAAACCAGTAGAAAAGTGACAACTTGCCTATCCGGGAGCTGTCCGCTTGAGCCTGGATTTTTCACCATTATGAAGGCAGTAACTTCCAGCTTATTTCACCTTCCATCAGCCAATTTCAATGCGAGTTCACCTGGTTCAGGCGCCTGTCTCAACAGCTATGAACAATATCCTATTTTGATATTCTTCTTCAAATCACCAATCTCCAGTAATCACAACTATTATTGTAGTATTCTATCCGCAAATAAAAATATGATGTCCATTTAACGCAATCGACTCTCACAAAAAGTCCCTTCACCACTCTATAATTCGCCCCAAGTACCCCAAATGCTCAATCTACTGACCACTACTCCATGGCATCCAACGGGAGGTGCGAGTTTGCATCCAACAACGAGTGGAAGTAGTGAAAGTAGCCCCAAATTGCAAACACAATCCCAATAAAACTGCCAAACGCCACGTCAAAGAAATGGTGTCTGTAGTCCTGGGTCCTACTCAAGGCAATGTAGGCAGCCAACAACAACGGCGAGCAGAGCACAAGCCACAAGGCCACTGGGCGCGAGGTGGTTTTGGACTCTAACAGGTTCAACAATTTGTACTGGCCCAACAACCACAACGTCAAGTAACCCAAGCCAGCGAATGCCAACGACGAGTGTCCGGAAGGTGTGGACTTCAACCCTTCCACCACGGTGCCTTGGCCCATGGGAGCTGTGCACACGTCGAGACCAACCAAAACATGGGCAGGAGTGGACGCAGCAGCGCCACAGCGCTGAAGGAAGTCAGGACGATGGTTTCCGATCAAGCACTTCAAGATATCAGTGACCACTGAGGTGATGACTGCCGTGAACCAGAGCCCCACGCTCGACACCTGGATGAGATGGAGTCTGTCGAGCTGGGACGAGGCATTGACCACAGAAAGCACCACCAACACCACACTGGGCACTATGACGGCCCAGAGGTACAATTGCACGTCGTTGACGCGTTCCACCACGGCAAATGGGTGGGAGATGGACTGGTCAGAAATGGAAAACTGTCTGATGAACGGAGTGGCGTGCTCCAAGTAGCCAAAAAACACCACGAGAAGCACCACCGTGGTGGCCCAGTCCGGGAGGTATGTCTTAAACTTGGTGGACGCCAAGTACATTTTGAATTGCATGGTTGGATGTTGAAGGTGATGATGATGTTGATACGATTTATTCGCGGGAGAACGCTAGGGCGAGATGGCGGTGGAAGGCCACGAGGTGGCCCCCGCCGGGCGGTACCGCGGGGCGGGCAGCGGGGGATTTAGCGGGGGGTGTAGCGGGAGCTCGTGGTGGTGCGGCAGCGTATGCGCGGGATCCGCGACTGCTGGTTAGGGGAAGTACAGGTGATGGGACAGAGGTGGTAGGAGAAGGAAGTGCCTGGTGAAGACATGGACTAAAATATCCAACGTGATGCAAAATGACGTTGTTGGTTCTACCGAGTGTTCGTGGGTAGAGGAATGTCGGAGACTTCCAGACGGTGAACGACAACGAGTATGCAATGATTATTACAGGGATGAATTATCTAGAAGTATTAAGTATTGTAAAATTTGACAATAGCTACAGCATGTAAGTACTATTACAACGATGATTTATAGCGGTGAAGTGCGGATGTTTATCGTATTCTCTGGAGATTTACCTCCAGGAACACGTCCACTTTCACCTCTACCAGACAGAGAAGTAATTTATCCGAAAACCACCGGAATCACCAAACCCCCCGAGAGTTTAGCAGTCACTTCGTAGTGTTAGCTATGCGATTGTCGTGGCAAAGAATTAATCATCCTATCTCTCGCTGAATTTTACTTCATTTGGCCAATTATCCGATCTGCAGAATTTCCTTTTTTAGTTGATTTTGCCGTAGCCGTGGATTTATTCGGGTAGGGCTGAAAAGGTGGATTCGTGGTTAGTACTATTGCTTGAAGTGGCTCAGTGATAAGCCTCAAAGCAGCTTGACAATACTAGGAAGTTTTCCCAAGTAAAGTGGTTTGAGTTTGGTGGGATAATTAGTAATAAATCTAGATAGATTAGAGCAGATCTCTGCACCAGCGAATTTACTCCCTAGTACTACTCGGTCTGGCTGTTGGTAGTATTCGATCCAGATTACATCGGCCTGTGATGGTAACTCATAGATTTTTAGATGCAATATTCGACCAATAGTAGCAGGTCTATTAGTACTAGCGATGACTAGCTAATTATCAGATCCAGCTTTACTTCGAGTTCTAGTAGCAGAACTGTATTTTATCCAGTAAAATTTCAAGTCTAGTATGCCAAATAATCTGTGGCAAACCCTGTAATCGTTCAAGTAAAGAGACTGCCTTCTCCAACGTGAGCTCCATAGTTACAAGAATTTTGGTAATTAATCACCTCTACAGTTTGATTTTGAATTGCTCGTTCTATTAAACTACACGAGTTATAATTGAAGCCTTTAAAAATGAAATTAAGATGAAATGAATGTAAAAGTAGGAACGAGGCTATAAGACGCTTAGTTGTCTTCTTGCTTCAAGTCAGAATCGTAGGATTCTTGAGTAGCAGAGTATCTGTCTCTGGACAACTTGGTGGAGTCAACTTCACCGTGGTACTTCTCACAGATTTCTTCCAAGGTCATTCTCTTGGTTTCTGGGACCAACAAGGTGGTGAAGATACCAATCAACATGAACAAGGCGAAGATTTCCATGACGTGAGGCAAGAAACAGTTCTTCTTCTTACCGTCTCTGGCACAGTTGTGGTTGATCAAAGTACCAATACAGGTTTGGGCAATGATGGCACCAACCTTACCGGAAGCAGCAGAGATACCGTGAGCGGTGGATCTGTATCTGGTTGGGAAGATTTCACCTGGGGTGATGAAGGTGGTGGTGTTAGGACCGAAGTTTTGGAAGAATTGGGCCAAGACGTAAAGGGCCAACAATCCGTGTTCACTCAACTTGTGGTAACCGAAACCGATGGCACACAACAAGATGGTCAAGATGATGAAACCACCGAGTTGGATAGGCTTTCTACCGACAGTGTCGACGGTGGCAACGGTGAACCAGTAACCTGGCAAGGAACCGGCACAGACCAAGATCAAGTTACCAGCAGCAGTGTTGTACAATCTGTCGTAGACGGAACCGGTGGAGGCGTAACCAATGGCTTGCAAGATGACAGCGGTGTTCAAACCCAAACCGTAGTAAGCAACATCCAACATGAACCAAGAACCAGCAGTACCGAGCAAAATCTTACCGTATCTCCATTGACCGAAGTGTCTCCAGAAGTCTCTGAAAGAGGCCTTTGGTGGGGCAATGTCTTGGGCAGCGTTGTCAAGAACGGCTTCGACGTCAGCAACCTTTTGGATTTGGTCACCTTCTTCGACATCGAGGGAGTATCTTGGAGACTCAGCAATGGTCAATCTGTAGTACAAGGCAATACAACCTGGGACACAGCCGAATCCCACTAAGACTCTCCACATCTGGTCACAGGCCTTAGCACAGGCACCCACACATTCCTTACCGGTCTTGGCGTGTTCCAAGTCACCCTTGTAGGCAGCAACCAAGATGATGGAGACGATACCAGCGAAAACTTGACCCAAACCTTGGTTGGAGAAAACGGCGGCCATGATGGCACCTCTCCACTTGGTGGTGGAAAATTCGGAGGAGATAATGGAAGACAATGGGTAGTCACCACCGATACCGATACCCATGATGATTCTGAAGGTGGCAAGGATGGCAACGAAACTGATGGCTGGGGAGCTTCCCAAAGTACATTGGAAAATGGTAGCGAAAATCATGATGATCAACTCCAAACCGTAGATCTTCTTTCTTCCGACAATATCGGCCAAGGTACCGAAGGAAAGCTGACCAATGACAGTACCAACGGAAGTAGAAACCTTCAAGAGGGTGTTGGTGGAGTCTGGCATGGCACCAGCCCAGTAGACGTAGGACATCATGGTGATACCCAAGTTGATGGCGAAAATATCGTAGGAGTCAGTCATGAAACCAACACCAGCAATCAAAATCATCTTGATTTGGGTCCAGCCAAAGCCAGCGTTGTCGATTTCCTCCAAGGCCAATCTTCTTCTTTCCAAGGGGTCTTCGATGTGAGCAAACTTCTCGACATAGTCCTTGAAGGCGGTCTTACCACCGGCAGAGTTTTCTTTGTAGACAGGAGATTCGATGTCAGCCATTGTAGGGAACTTGTTGGTTGGAATGAGGAGGAAGAATGGGGGGAGGCTTCGGTTTTATACTCTGGCAGATAACTGGCACAGGATAGGTGCAGGTAATTTTGGAATATTAGGAAAAGAAATGGGATCTCGTGGGCGGGTTCTGTCTGCAGCGTAGCGGCGCATGGGTTATTGTAACGGCATTTTACAGGGCGATATGCAGCCGTATCTGAGGATCGCAGCTGGGGGGTGAGAGGATGGGAGGGACGCTACACCAAGGCCAGGACAGCCATCCAGACACCGGGACCAAGGGTCTGTCTGTCTGACACATCACCGAAGGTCTGGGCACCGTTTTTTTTCCTGGCATCGCATTGACAGCCTGTGGGTTGGCGGGCCAGAATTCATTGGCATTGCCCAGCCATGGTTGATTGCATGAGACCATTTGGGTGCGAGCGTCCCCTGCACCGCATCGCAGGCCCCACGTGTGTAATTTTGCAACTGGTGCAGCCCACGTTGGCTGGTACGCGCACGCCCCACGTGGAGGTGGCGCTTTTTTGTCCTTGCTGGGCAGGTGGTCACAAGAGGCTACGGGCCCACCCTGCGAGGCTCCAGCACCATGGTAGGTGCGGGGTGGGCCTCATATCCGCAATGGGCTATTACTGATAGCGGGCTATGGTGGCTGTCGGTCCCCGTGGGCCACTAGCACGGCCCCCTGGCCAGGACTTGCTCTCCACGATAAGCGGCACGTGCAGCTCTCTGGCAGCAGCCGTCTGCCAACAGGCACGCTGCACATGCAGCTGCCGTTGCAATTGTAGTGTCTGCGCGATCTGATCCGCAGCTCCACGGCCTGGCGCTAGCGAATGTTCGCTCCCGACAGTAGGCCGACGGCGATTACCATCTTTGTGTCGGGGGATCCGAATAGACTGATTGTCTAAGTGGGCTGCATCGGCTAACGGGGCCAGTGCCGCAGCACCAGCGACCACTAATGTCACTGGAGCTAACGTGGGCTATTACTCCATTAGCGAGCACTACAGACACGGGGGTTGTGGGGCAGCCTGGGTTAGAAACCCCCTCTATTTCCGCTGGGGTGCACGACACCGGACTTAGCGAGGGCTGCAGCGATGACCTTCCAGCAGACCTTTTGCTGTCACTTGGGGGGGTGAGCCATTGTGGGGGTGAGAGCTGGGCCAATTGGCCAGTTAGCAAAATGGGAATGGTTGATGGGTGCACGCGCGGTTGATGAGGCAGGCCTGGCTGATGAGGCAGCCGCTGCCAATCGATGGACCGACTCGCCGTGGCCATCCCTGCGATTGAAGCCCTCCTACCGACCCCGTGGTCTTGTGAGCACCCCGTGCACTGAGAGTCATTTACACCGTATTTTGGAGCCATTTGTCAGACGCACGCACCAGGTGGGTGCAAAAGTGTCCAGGAAGTCTAACCCCGACGCCATCTGCTAATTACAGACAGATCACTAAGGGTGCACATGGATCTGGCACGCATTGTTGCCAATCCGTCAAAAGTGGCCTATGTGCAACTGAACGCAAAATACGACTGACATTAATAATCAGCCCCCCGGGCGATAACGCGCCGCACAGGTGCCCGGGCCCGAAAAGAAATACGACAATCTCGTCTATGCAGAACCACCACGTTTTTCGCAGTCAGCGAGGCTTATTAATCCAACAAGTGTGCACGCCGATCTCCCGGCGAAACCTGGCTTCGATTGACAACCACCAGGAGCAAACACGATCATGGATCGGCGATTGAAAACCCAGCGCCAGTGAGCCGCAACCCGTGAACCACCTACTTTGAACCACATTGCCTTGAGCCGTTTCACTTTTCAGTCTTTGCCCCGCCGGATATGTGCTGCATGCGTGTACGGCCCACCCCCCAAACGTCAACCCACGGGGTGCCTGGCGGGCTATGATCCCTCCTGTGACACACGCACCATGCAGCCTCCCGTGACACACGCGCCATGCACCCATCCTCCTCTCGCTCCACCACTCATATATATCCACCTCGCCATCCTCCGGTCTCGTGACCGCTCGATCCCAGATCGACGCGACATTGCGTCCGCGACATTCGCGCGGTGGCCATCATCAAAAACCACATCCACACAATAACACACCAAACTACTCATCATGGCTCGTACGAAACAGGTCAGAGCCGTGGCCATCTCCGCGTTCTTCGTGCTCTTGGTGTTTGTGTTGTACACCTCAACTACGTCGCGCTCCGCTGCAGTCGCTCCCGCTGGCGTCCCTACCGCCAAAAGTCCAGTCGATGCGTCCAGTCTAATTGACTCCACCAACGACGACAAGCTCGACGCTGCCATCAACAACGAGATCGCCAAGCTGCAGGGTGAAGTAGCCGATCCCAAGAAAGTCGATGCCAAAAAACCTGCTGCTGGCGCCGTTGACAAGCCTGTGGCCGCCAAAGGCGACTCCACGCCAGACGACAAGAAGGACGACGCCATCACCAACGTCAAGGTGGATCCAAGCAACCCCAACTCGCCCACGGTGTTCGATCCAGCTGCCGAGTTGAAGCTCATCCGGTCGATGTCACCTATCACCATTTTCTCCAAGACGTTCTGTCCGTTCTCCAAAAAGCTCAAGGCCCTCTTGAAAGAGAACTACGAGATCACGCCTGCGCCCACAATCGTGGAGTTGGACAAGCATGCGCACGGAGTCGAACTCCAGGCGTACTTGGCTGAGATCACCACCCGCAGAACCGTTCCCAACGTGTTGGTTGGGGCTTCCAGTGTGAGCAGAGGAGGAGCCGACGATTTCGTGGCCTTGCACCGTGACGGCGAGTTGGTGAACTTGCTCTTGGAGTGGGGCGGCAAGAACTTGATCGTACGCAAGAATGATGCTCCTTCCAATGTGTGATAGGGTTGTACAATGGAGATATTTTGGGAGTTAGTTAATGACGGTTCAACTGATAGACGTTCTAATGTATGGTTTACGATGGCTCGACTGATGTAGGCATGTCCAGGTAATTGATACAAAGAAGTAATGAAGCATGTTTAATTGATAATATTAGTTTTTACGGTTACTCAAGTAATAAATAGCTAATTGAGATGGGCAGACCAGGATGATTTGTTATAATGAAACGAGTTATTTGAGGTGGGAAGAGCAGTACACTACAATTACATTTATCAAATAATGAAAAATTGAGATGAACTTCGTACTTAATTAGGTGAAGCTCCCGTCAATTAATTGTGGGTCCGAGACCTGATATTAAATTTGAATTAGGTCTACTTTCTTATTTGAGATCAGAGTTTCCAGAGGCAATATATTCTATTCCTTCCACAAATACCGTTCAAATACTTATTTGAAAGGAGGGATATAACTTCATGTATTAGTCCGCCAATTTCGGGCTCTTTAAGATTTGCTACCACCCGAATAGGCTACCAGACATGCAACAATTTGTAGATCTTGAGAAATTAGATTTTTGCTGAAATTTGGCATTTTTCGACATTTTTACTATAAAAATTCCATTCCAAAAAATTCTCCAATGAATTGTTTTCTTGCAAAACCAATTGGCAGCTTAATTATTGTCTTTATGCGGGCTTGAATCGCTCACTGTATGTAATTCTTTCAAACTATATAGTCATTGGGGTCGCTGCAAAAATTTGCAGTTGATTCCCTTTTCATTCTCAGCCAGAAATTCAGTATTTGAACCTTAAAAAATTGCACCAAGCTCAAAAATAAGATGTGAAGCCGCAACAACATTTAGAATAAAGATACACTACATGTATGGAAAAGAAATGTTGTAGCTGAGTTACCAATTAAACAATCATAGGTAGTGGCCGAATTTTTTTTCTGGTCAAGGGCTCTTCTATTAATGAGCTTACTACTAGTAATGGCTGTTATTTTATAGAGACACGCTGGAGTACAATTCACTCCTTGTAGTATGAAAAGCTAAAACTAGTGTAGCCAACGGGACTGAATTGACAAGTTCTGGAATGTATATGGAATAATTTATCTGGTCGGAAACTGAAGTGTATTTCTTGCGATGTATACGGAACCATTGTGCTCATAATTCCGCAGTATTTCACAATATATCCTTGAAGTCTGCAGATGCAAACTATGAAATAGACCAGTATCTGGTCCCTACAGCCCCTTGGGGTCGGTCAGACTAATGTAACATTAAAAGATACCCTAATAAAACATATATATATTGTATATTAGATACCAAGGTACTTAGAACTTGGCGAATTGCTTGGACTTGGAAGCAGAGACGGCAACCTTCAAGACGTTGAATCTAACGGTCTTGGAGATTGGTCTACATTGACCAACAGTGACGACATCACCTTCTTGGACACGGAAAGCTGGAGAAACGTGAGCAGCGACGTTCTTGTGTCTCTTTTCGTATCTGTTGTATTTTGGAACGTAGTGCAAGTAGTCTCTTCTGATGATGATGGTTCTGTGCATCTTGGTGGAGACAACAGTACCGGTCAAAATCTTACCTCTGATAGAAACGGTACCGGCGAATGGACACTTCTTGTCGATGTAAGTACCTTCAATGGCGGCCTTTGGGGTCTTGAATCCCAAACCGACATCCTTATACCATCTCTTGGTCTTTCTGTTGGCCTTGGCCTTTGGGTTGGTGAAGATGTGACGTTGCTAGAATGTTAGTATAGACTCGAGAGAGATCACAGGGACGAGGAAGCCAACGAAAGCCTGGCATTGGTGAAAAGTTGATGCTTGGAGTTTGCACTGCACTGTGCCTTGCCACTGGGCATGTTGGAGCCCTCCACTGGGAGATATTGTCTTTGGATGGGATGTTTGGGCTATGGCTTCCTCCGTCGATAATTGTGATGGGCCATCCACCGGACGTCCGTGTGGAGGAATGGATGATTAGGTACGAACCTTTTGGAAAGCTCTTTCAGATTGAACAGTTAATTCAGTAGCCATCTTGTCTTACTTAGTATGCTGAAGTTGAACAGAAGTAGTATGAAAATTTTTTTAAAGGTGATTTTTTCAGTGGTTGGAGCGGATGGAATGGTACAGCGAGGGTGGTAAGGGGTCACGTGAGCGCGCCTGGGACCGAGCGCGGGTGGTGTGCAGGAGGCGGGTGGCGTGCATGGGCTAGGGCAGTAGCCCTAGTAACGTGACCAGCCTGGATGGGTGGGAGTATCAGGTGACGATAGCACATTATTGTGTGGGGGGGCAGTATTTGGAACCATTCTGGTGTTCTGGCGTGGCTGTGGATTATGCCTGTGAAGTAGATACTGTACAGTTCTGTAGATATTCCGGTAGTGTCATCTTTACCACCATTGATGTTGAGGGTCTGCTGGAATATTCGTGGGCCTCATTAGTTCATTTCTACAGCTAGGCCGTTTGATGCTAATATCGTATTGCGAGGGCAGCGTTCGATAGGTGCCCCACCTGAGTCTTCCACCCGATTCTTCCTCATGCATAGTTCCACTTAGTATATATAAGTGTGTCACTTTACTACTCGCTAATACTTCTCTCTCATACTTCTACAAGATACTTCCCCTAATGCTTCCATGTGGTTGCAAAATAATTGGGATCTAACATTCAGAAGGACGACATTCACCAATTCGTGCCTACATTTTCCACTTAATGTATGGCTCTGCGAGCCTTTCTTCCTGGTCAACTGTCAGCTTTCGTCACCTATGACATCGGCGATATATTAGCTTGCGATAGAAGTATTAATTAATTACTCATTTGTGTCGATTCATTTCTATCGAAGCAAAACCCAGTCAGTAGATCTTCCTTTGTCTGTGACTGCATGCGTATTCTAGGACATAACACTTGGTACTGAAAGTAAGGAACATCTATTTAATACTCAGTCTACCATACTCAGTCTACCATACTCAGTCTACCATACTCAGTCTACCATACTCAGTCTACATCATTCAACCATACTCGGTACTACACAAATTACCCTCCTATTCTACACCCACACCACAATTCTTCACCCCCCCCACCACAGTACTGCCCCGAGCAATTACCCGATATTTATCTCCCGACCTCACCCTTTCCCATCCCTATTGCTTCAGCGGTCCCACCCTCGCGCGCTCCCCCACACACTGCCCGATGCGGCAGTCAACACGCACTACCATCAACATCCTTATCAAAATACTGCAAGAATATCCAACCCCCCATGGCATGAATCCCAACACCTCCGGCAATGCGTCCATCTTGCCCAAGCCCAACCGCATCCCGTCCTCGCACGTGCCTGACCACACCGTCAGCTTTGCCAACGATTCCATCTACAACTCCACCAGAACCATCAGCTCCTCATCCGCGTCAATGATGAGTACTCCCAGCAACAACATACGACGGCTTCAGCGCCAGCAATTGGCCCAGCCAGACCTCCAGCAGTATCAACAGTCATCCAACCGTCCAGCACAACATCCCAAGAAGAAGGAGATTTCTCACAAGTCGTCCAAGAATGGGCGGCTAATCAAGACCAAGTTGCTAAACTTGCACCAGTCACAGAAGCGGTCGATCGACAAAGCATACGGCGATAGTGGTGATGGTGAAGGTGATAACGGCATTTACGACGTGGAGGTGGATCCCAGCCACCCCAACCAGTCGGTTCCCAGCTTCATTCTCCACAAGCCCATCAACATGAACAGCTACGACTACTCGGTGTTTACCAACTACCCGGACGGAACCGACCTCCAGCACGGCGAGCACTTGCCGCCAGCAGTCAAGGAGTCCCAGATCAAGGCGTGGGAGTCGGCAGAGAAAATCAGTCGTAATGTGATCTTTGGCGACGCCAGTGACTCAGACGACGGTGAGTCGGATGTCGACCACAACCCAGAATCGGCTCCCTACGTCACTTACCTTCCAGGGTACAGCCGCGAGGAATGGAGTGTAATTCTGAGCGTGTACAACGAACTACAGGCACGACTGGGCGGGTCGTTGGCGTCGATGGCGCTGGAGGAAAAGAACCAGCTCCACGAGCTCAAAAAGAAGATTCAGGCCAACCACGAGCGCCTTCTCTCCCAAACCCACGCAATCTCTACCCGAAGACAGGTCCAGATCACCCAGAAAAAGGAGCTCTTGAACAAGATGTTCGGGTATGCCAACAACTTGAACCGCGAGTACATCACCAACAACTCGCTCTACTCGGCATTGGACAACTCCTCGAACATCCAGAAGACGTTTCACGAGGATAAGGAGGAGGTATCGTCGCTCCTAGCTGAAGACTCCGCCTACACAGCTGCGTTGATGGAAACTGCCCAGCGATTGGCAGAGTCGTCTGCCAGCGGAATTCCCGCTAACGACGACGACGAGGCCTTTGACTACGACACTTACCACAGGGTGGTGTCTCAGAAGCTAGACGAGATCTACGACGCACATCTGGAGGTGGAACGGTTCCACCCAGACCACGCTGCCTCCAACGGAGAACTCCAGCAGTTCGCCACCGCCTACCTACGCCGGTGTCTCCACAACGACTCCGACGAGGTTGCCACCACTGCCCCCTAACCGTTCAATTGTGCTCGGTAATTTCCCCCATGCACAAGCAAAACGCACCTCCGCACGACTCAACCTGATTAGAAATAATACCCACCACATTATGCTAACCAATCCCGCCAGACATCTCTTCAGACAGTCCACATCGCGGTTACAATCAATCAACAGACACTTGTCCACCACATCAATTAACATGGCTCCTACGTCTTCCCTCAACAAATTCGACTACTTAGTCATTGGCGGTGGCTCTGGAGGAGTTGCATCTGCCAGAAGAGCCGCCAAATACGGTGCCAAAGTGTTGGTGATCGAGGCCAATTTCAACAAGTTAGGAGGCACCTGTGTCAACGTGGGGTGTGTTCCCAAGAAGGTGATGTGGTACGCTGCAGATGCTGCCCACAAGAAGCACCACCTCAAGTCGTACGGATTGTCCCAGGGCGACGACGAAGTCAAGTACGGCGACTTCGCTTGGGGCGCTATCAAGGAAAAGAGAGATGCCTACGTGACCCGTTTGAATGGCATCTATGAAAGAAACTTACAGAGAGAGGGCGTCAGCCACTTGTTTGGAAGAGCCAAGTTCATCAACTCCGCAGGTGACGTCGAAGTCACCTTGACTGGAGACCAAGAAATCAAGTTTTTGGAAGAGGGAAAGACCTTCCAAAAGGACGAAAAGCTCGTTTTCTCGGGTGAACACATCTTGATTGCCACCGGAGGCGCTCCTATTGTTCCTCCTGATGTCGAGGGTGCCGATTTGGGTATCACTTCCGACGGCTTTTTCCAATTGGAATCGCAACCAAAGTCTGTAGCTGTTGTTGGAGCTGGCTACATCGGAGTTGAATTGTCAGGTATTTTCCAGAGTGTTGGTTCCGAAACCCACTTGGTCATCAGAGGCGACACCGTTTTGAGAAGCTTCGACGACATCATCCAGAATACCATCACTGACTACTACACCGACAAGTTAGGAGTCAACGTTGTCAAGAAGTCTGGTAGTGTCACGAAGGTCGAAGGCACAAAGGACGGTAAGAAGAAAGTCCACTTGGGCAATGGCCAGGTGTTAGAAGTCGACACTTTGGTATGGACTGTGGGTAGAAAGGGATTGATTGACCTTGGCTTGGACTTGGTCGACGTCAAGATCAACTCTAAGGGTCAAATTGAGGCCGATGAGTACCAGCAAACTGCCAACCCCAAGATCTACTCACTTGGTGACGTGGTGGGTAAGGTTGAACTCACTCCTGTTGCCATCGCTGCTGGTCGTAGATTATCCAACAGATTGTTCTCCGGCAAGCCTGAGTTTGCTGAGGACAAGTTGGACTACTCCAATGTTCCATCAGTGATCTTTTCTCACCCAGAGGCTGGCTCCATCGGTTTGAGCACTAAAGAAGCCATCGAAAAGTACGGTGAAAGCAACGTCAAGGTGTACAACTCCAAGTTTACCGCCATGTACTACGCCATGATGGAATCCGACGACTTGAAGTCTCCTACTGTCTACAGAATCGTGTGCACTGGCGAGGACGAGAAGGTTGTTGGTCTCCACATTGTTGGTGACGCCAGTGCTGAAATCTTGCAAGGATTCGGAGTGGCCATCAAGATGGGAGCCACCAAGAAGGACTTCGACAACTGTGTTGCTATCCACCCAACTTCTGCTGAAGAATTGGTGACTATGACTTAGGTTCACTACTTACTAGAGTGCGGGATTCTTTCTCGTCCACACAGGCTTGTGCGGACTGACCAAGTGGGTCAGTCTTCGACATCCTGATTGCTACACTTGTTGACTTTGGCATTGATTTCTATGAATAATATACAGATAATGTACACGCAAGCAGCGATGTTCATCGGAAGGACAGATGTAGTGCCAAGTTGTGGCAGAATGAGGGAAGATCTTGAGACAGGGGGTGGGGCAGCAGCTGGGAGTGATGGAGAAATACGTGGTTGAGGGCACGCCAGCTCAATTGTAAGTGGAAAAGGCCCACGGAGATTTGGTCAACAGACACAAATAGACTGGCAGTCTGTAGTGGTGTCTCCAGCTGTGATCTGTAGCATGGAGTGCAATATTTGTAGGTGGCCTCATCGAGCATTAGAGTTGTCTAGCACGTATCCCGCAAGACCCAAGCCATTGTGGTCGTTTGGCTAATGCTTGGCCCGTTTTGGAGGTGGTCCTCTGACAGGTGGACGAGGCTTTTCGCCAGGCTTGACGAAGAACATGGGGGCGTTACGCAAGATCTCAGGAACGCTGACGAACCGGATCATGGACCCTCTGACAAACACCTGGTCCATATGGGAGGTGGCACCCGTGCGGCCCTTGGTGATGACCACGTCGTATAACGACAAGTTCATGTTGTCTTCGTTTTCCAACAACTTTCCGCGGTAGGTGTCGCCAGTGGTGAGTTCGAGCGAGATGACATGGCCCTGGGCCTCGTTCAAGAGTCTGATGGGGATTCCTGCAGACATTAGGGCTAGCTAGTAGTGTGACGGTTGGTAGGACTGGTGATGGCTAGTAGACTTTTGTCTGGTCAGTGTGCAGTCTGACAGTGAATTGTAGACTGGAGATGGCTAGAGTGGGGTCAGTGTGCAGTCAGTAGGGGATGACTGGGGGATGACAGTAATTTTGTCTGGTCAGTATGCAGTCTGACAGTAGGGGATGCAATGGTTGTAGGGAGACTGCAACAATAGGCGTTCTGGCGCGTAGGAGCTGGTGGGGGTTGGAGGCAGCGGAGGCAGAGATAGCGACTGGGCTGGGACGAAGGTGGAAAGGCAACGGAGTGCTGGCGGGGGGCAATGGGAGACGCTGGTGGGGGGCAATGGATTGGCAGTGGAATGGCAGTTAGGATGTTGGAGCAAGATGCCACTAAGGATACTGTAGTGAGTGCCAGTAAGGATATTGTAGTGAAATACCACTATGAAATACCACTATGAAATGCACTCAAGGAGCCACTGTGGACGCTTCAATGTTTGATGCCTGAATGAGCTTTGCTGGAATACTGAAGGACAGTCGTCTGGGGCTCGACTGGTGGTGTGTCTGGCTCAACTTGATAGGCTGATGGAGTCTTAAGATCGACGTGTTGTGGGCTCTCCAGGCGCAAATTCGGCGGGTGACAACGGACAATACTTAGCCCTTTCTTCGCTTGGTTACCGTTGAAAACTGCTGCCACCACAAGGCGTGGTGCGCGCACGACCGGTTCCTCGCTAGATTATAAGAATAGGGAGCCGCCACCACTGGTCAGACATCCCTCCGCCACCACCACCAGCACCTCCACCACGGCGCAGCCACCTCTCCCGCCATGGCCGACGACAAGAAAGCGCCCCCGCACAAGCAGCGCAAGCGTGTGCCGTTGGCGTGCTTAATTTGCAAGAAGAGAAAGGTCAAGTGTGACAAGCAGAAGCCCACCTGTAGCGAGTGTATCCGCAACGGCGTGGCGCACATGTGTGAGTATCTCGAGCCTCACTGGTCCAGCGACGGTGGGGCCAAAAAAGACCACGACAGAGTCGAAGACACCGACGCCTACAAGCAGTTGCAGGCAACCAAGGAGAAGGTGATCTTTGGCCAGCGCCAGGAGATCGAGGACTTGAAGCGCCAGTTGCTGGTGCTCCACCAGTTGCTGCCGTCACAGCGTCCCGACCAGGGGAGTGACCACCACGTCCCTATCACCGTTCTCACCACTTTGAGTCCGTCTGCACTGAACAGCAAGAAGCACTTCATGGTGATGGACGACCACAATTACTCCATCTGCGCCACCCTGGGCACTGCCAGAACCACCACATACACCGACACCTACAGCTGGATCAACCTCATCAAGTTGGACCCCCAGTTGACCTCGTTATGGTACAAGATCACCAACTTGCAGAAGATCTACCACACCTACAAGATGAACCAGTTGATTGAAAACACGGCCAGCGCCAAGACACGGCCTGCAAAGAAGTCCGACTACAGAATCAACGAAATCGACTTCACCTACGCCGTCAGTTCGCCTATGGCCAAGCCAGACTCCGAAAAAACAGGCTCCCAGGAGTCCCAGCACCGGTGCCCGGTGATCGAGTGCGATTTCAACTTCATGAATGAGGACAGCCAGGACCAGTCTAATCCTTCTCGTTCGTCGTCGCCCTTTCCGGTGTTCACCAAGTCGGACCTGGCCATGCCTCCCAAGAAGGACTTCTTGATGACCGACTACGAGGACGTCAACGAGAAGAGCAAGCGGACCCTTATCAAGATCCAAAACTTGTGGAATTCTGTGTTGAACTTGATCCGAGGTAACGAGCCCTTGAACTACAAGCAGCTTTACTTCTTGCTTGATTTCTACTTCAACGACATATCGGTGGAATCAAAGAGCTTGGTGGGGCTTTACAAGCTTGAAATCCAAGGAACCATCAAGAAAAATGGTAATGAAATAGGGTTGAACTTGCTGAGCGATGTCAAACCCCCGAGCAGCCCCCACCCCCAATCCGACCAAAACCTCTACGAGAGATTATTAACGAAGGGGGTGTATGTCTGCTTCTTGGCTCTTATTATAGATGAGAGTTTGGAAATTTTACGAATGAAAATCAAATCGAGTATCAAGGACGATGCGTGTGAAAAGTTCAAGATGTTGTTTCCCACTGAAGTGGCCTACGCGAACGAGATTTATAAGGGAAACATTTTGGGTGTGGTTCAAGAGTTTTTGCTTCTTGATCGTAATTTGAGAAAACCAGGAGTTTTCACCGAAACTGAGTTGGCAAAGTACGATGTACAATTACCCAAATCCGTTCTAAAATTGATGGCGCCACAAAACTCAACACCCACTCTTTCTCATATTTCATGTTGTGTCTTGTTGTTGAATCGAGGCTTATTGTGTTACAAGAAGGAAGGTTCATCGTCTGATTTGAAATCAGGATACACATCAATTTTCTCGCACGTTTTGAACTGTATTTTGAACGAATCTAGGCCAGTTGAATTGTGGAAAGATCCAAATTATGTATTTTTGAAGGACTCGAAGAGAAAGAACAAAGATTTGAAAATACATATTTGTTACTTATGGACGGACCTAATCAGAATAACGAACTTGATCACATTCAACTACATTCCCATTTTAAAGCATTCTGAAAAATTGGAGAACTCGATGCAAGAACTTTATACTAGAATTGAAGAAGCCAGCGCGTCTCAGAGTCATGTGCGTTACTTAAACGAATTAAAATCTTCAAAGTATCACGAATTGAAATCAATGTTGCAAGCGCATTATTTGATTGCTAAAATCTCGGGAGCTATTACCTTCGGTATTATGAAGTTTGGAGAAGTCAGGTTAAATGTTCTGAATTTGAGATCCTTGATTACAGAATGTGATGAGTGGATTGGTGATTTACAAGGTGCATTGCACATAGGAAGAGATGGAGGAGACAATGGAAGACTCTACATATTGGATAACAACTCGTCAATACGTGGTTACATAGATGACAATAATATCTCACAGGCAAAACTTGGGGCAGGAACCTTTATCAGAAAGTTTGAAGTATTTTTGGTGTTGAGCTATCTTCGGTACTTCATGAAATACATTATTCTTCTTCAAAGTGAATGTTCGATGGAAGAGAGTCTAATCCAATCACTTTTGCCCGGAATTTTCATAGACTTGTTCCAGTTTGTGGATCATATACGCAAGCTCGATCTCGTCAACTTGAAGTCCTCAAGTTCTCAATATGTTTTGCTGGCCATAATAGAAGTGTTGACAAGAGTTATTCAATTTGTGGTTGGTGTGTTGATTAGAATAAGACAAGGGGAATCATCGGCTTCTACAGATGCCCCATTGAGAAGAGAATTGGACAAGATGAGGCCAGAAATCGACAAAGCTGTAAATGCACAGTTTGGTTGCAACATTGATGAATTTATAAGTACCCAGATGGTGGGAGTGATTGAGGATACGGTAGGACTTTTGGAAGGTATATTGATAGATAAGGATAAGTCCCACAAGTTGTCGAAGTTATGGAAGTTCTACATGACATTTATCACTAACTCAAGCAAAATGAACATTATTCATTCGAACGTGCCCGAATTCAAAGTCGATCAAGCTGGGCGTATTCCAAATGGTAGTCCTGAAAAGGCCGTGAAGAGTGAATTTAAGAGGTGTCCAATTTCTCAGATCACTACGCCGATGGACACCGACTTTTCACCTCCAGCTGATTTATCAAAGGGTGCCAAGAAGTGTCCAGTCAATCACAGTCTCTTGCCCGACCCAAGTCCTCCCAAGGCAGGAAAATGTCCTGTCAACCATAACCTTTTGTCCGAAACCAGTCCTGCCAAGGCAGGTAAATGTCCTGTCAATCATGGAGCGTTTGCAATGCCTAAACCTGGCAGTCCTGGAATCACTACCATGAAGAATGAGCAGAGAAAGAGAAAGTGTCCATTCGACCATACTATGTGGAATAACCCTGCCATTGGCAAGGGGGTAGAAAGTAACATCCGAGGAAAATTACACGGAGAAGCTCCATTATCTGCACAACCCAGTCCTCCAGTGTTCAAAACTCCTACTCCCAAACTTGAAGAAGCGGTTCTTCCTCCTCCAATTATGAATCTTGGACCATTACCGCAAGAAAGCACCGAAACTGTGGTCACACCCAGTGCATTCCCAGGAATCTCGGAAAGACAGGCATTCGACGATTTTGACTTCGATTTCCTCCACAACGAGTCATTCTTTGAACAATTGAACTTTAGCAACGGCTTGGACAACATGCCAGTGGACGGTTTCTTCCAGTAGTAAATGATGAGAGGGGTAGATAGAGGCATACATGATGCCTAAGGTAAGATGAATTGTGGATAGAAAGGGTACGTGATAAGGTAATGACCTATCAACGACCTTGGATTCTACCAGGGGGTGCTAGGCTGCACCACAAAATTAGTTCTTTTATTATACCAGGATATGAGTGCTCAGGATACGAGCGCTTAGGTTGCAGGATTTTAATCCTCAGGTTACACCAGGATATTAGGGGCTCTGTCTGCCACTCTGTGAGTGAGAAGACTGGAAGAGCCAGCCTGAGGCGTGTCCTGGGCGGCACACTCTGGGAGTGTGATAGTAGTGTACAATATAACGATACCCATTCATCTGTGACCCATCACATGGCATTATATTCCGTAGGTGCCTCCATTTCGCTACAGTATTATCCAAGTAAAATGTGTCTACATTAAGTGGATATTCGATGCATCCATTTTACAGGAACGATTCCTTTATACCCTCTAACCGTTCCTAGAGCTCTCCAATGAACTAACTGTATTAAACAAACCCTACCTCGAATCATTTGTTTTCCCATAAACCTGATACGATCCCGAAAAAAACAAGTTTGGATTTTAGTTATGGAACGATGTAAAGTATTTAGGAGGCTACTAAACAAGGCCAAAATTTAATCCAGTGAATGGAAATCTGACTCTATCTGGAGCAAACAAACTTGAATGTGATACGTCGATAATACTTAAATAATGCATAAGAACATGAACACTCACATTTGACAATTCTAATATGGACCTGAATCAATATTTCCGAAGTCTGGAAATATTAAATTTAACTAATATAGCAATTTATAACACTATGCTAGAGTTCATATTGATTTTATTCATGTGCACCACTGATCTACTGAAAACTAACAATAAAACAAAATTCTTCAAACACCATACAATGGTTGAAAAAGCATAAGGATCCCTAAAAATCAATTATTTGTAGAACTAATCCCCTCGGTGCTATACCCAGCTCTGCCCCTACCAGACCCTTCCCTGCTCCTACCCACTTCTCACCTCGGCTTTTCGGATCGGCTCGCACTCCAGATCCATTCACCATTCACGTGCTGAATATTCATCTTCTATCATACTCCACCACCAATAATGTTTCCAGCCAGGCTAGCATGCGGTACCAGGCTCAGACCGCCAGCTCGTGCTTGCTGGCGCAGCCTCGTTCCCGTCCGGAGTTTGGCCCTGAAAAGCTCCCCAAATTTGCCCAAAAAGACGCCAAAGTTGACGTTATTCAAGGTCGGAATCGCCATTGGCGTGGCAGGTCTGGTGCTCTACGCCACCAACGACACCGCCAAACACGTCATCTTGACCACAGAACGTATTGGTGTGGTCACAGCAGCCACTGCCAGGTGTTTCTTGTTGTACAAAGACGTGCTAGGCAAGGAGTTCTCCAGCAAGGCTGAACGGACTGCTGAGTTGAACAAAACCCACCAGAAGGCGGCAGAAATCACGCTACGGGCGCTCGAGAAGAATGGAGGAATCTACATCAAGTTGGGGCAGCACATCACCGCGTTGACCTACTTGTTGCCCAAGGAATGGACCGACACCATGCTTCCGTTACAAGACCGGTGTCCCAGGTCGTCACTTGAGGAAATCGAGCAGTTGTTCATCAAGGACATGGGCAAGCCCATGAGCGAGCTCTTTTCCAGCTTCGACCCCGAGCCCGTGGGCGTAGCATCGTTGGCTCAGGTGCACATAGCTACTTTGAAAGAAACGGGAGAAAAGGTGGCTGTCAAGATCCAGCACCCCACCTTGCAGGAGTTCGTGCCTCTCGATATATACCTCACGAAGACTGTGTTCAACTTGATGTACAGGTTCTTTCCCGAGTATCCGTTGACGTGGTTGGGTGAGGAGATGCAGGCGTCCATCTACGTGGAGCTAGACTTCACCAACGAGGCCGAAAACGCCAGGAAAACGGCTCAGTACTTCCAGAACTTCACCAGAGAGACGGCATTACGCATCCCCACCATAGTGGCGGCCCAAAAGCGGGTGTTGATCATGGAATACGTTGCTGGTTCTCGTCTAGATAATCTCGAGTATTTGAACCAACACAACATCCACCCCCACGAGGTGTCGTCGTGCTTGTCTCACATCTTCAACAACATGATCTTCACCCCCGACGTGGGGTTGCACTGTGATCCCCACGGAGGAAACTTGGCCATCCGAAGCGTGGACAAACGGACGTCTCCCAGCGGTCACAACTTCGAGATCGTGCTCTACGATCACGGACTCTACAGACAGATCCCCTTGCAAATGAAGCGTGAGTACTCGCATTTCTGGTTGTCGGTGTTGGACGGAGACGTTCCCAAAATGAAGGAGTACGCTGGCAAATTTGCGGGAATCGAGGGCGACCAGAAGTTCAGGATCTTTGCGGCTGCCATCACAGGCAGATCCCCTGAAAACGCTTTGAACTATGACATTTCCAAGGCTCGGAGCACTGACGAAATTAAAAATATCCAGAGTCAGCTCCTGTCTACAGATGGAATCTTGGAAGATTTGATGTACATTTTGAGCTCGATGCCCAGAATCGTGCTATTGATCTTGAAAACCAACGATTTGACCCGGAACTTGGATGAGAGTTTGAGCAATCCGTTGGGTCCCGAAAGAACGTTCTTGATTATGGCTAACTACTGTGCCAAGGTGGTGTATGATGAATCGAAGGAAAGAATTGCAGCCACGTACTCGAAGTACTCGGTCCGAGCCACCTTGGAGTACGCCAGAACCTGGTGGGCCTACCAAAGAAGAATCAGCACCTTGTACATCTATGATTTTATCATGATGGTGAGAAATCTTCGTCATCAATTTTTGAGTTGAAAATGTAAATAGGGCCAGTTTAGACCGGCAGACTCGAGGAATATGAATATTAGAAGTGAAGCACGTAGCGTGGTTGAGCCGTAACATTGCCAAGTCGGCAGAAGCCGCAGTGTGACATATCCAGTAGAAGTGTGGATTTCATGAAAACAGCGAACCTCTGTATTGCGTTCTCGTCCTCAGCTCACGTCCTTTCTGATCTTTTCCAAAAGGTTGTTGATTCTGGGACCCATCAAAGGCTGGCCAGTTTTGGTCTTCTGACTGAGCCTCAACTTCTTCAACTCTCTCTCCTTGTCTTTCTTCTCGATGGCCTTTCTTCTGTCCTGGACTCTTTCCAACTTCTCCTTTCTCTGTTCCTCCTTTCTCTGCTTGGCAATTTTGGCTCTTTCGGCGTAGTTCATCGTGGGTTTGGCCCTTTCTTCCGATTTGGCCACATCTTTCTCGGGGATCGACTCGCCTTCTTGCTCCAATAATTTGAAGTAGCCCTTTCTCAATCTGGCCCTGTGGGTCAAGGCCTTCTTGATGTCTCTAGACTTGGACTCTTTACGGTCAACGTATCTCTTTGGGGGCATGGTGATGGTGATGAAGAAATGGTGAAGCGATGGATAAATTATTGGGATGAGGACATATGCAGGACATGATGTGATTAGCGTGGGGCAATTTGGGGGGAGCTATGGGGCAGTCATTGAGTTACCTTGATGGAAAATATTTGGAACCCTTAGACGGTTGTATAGTAGTTCTCTGGAATTTCCTGTCAGTACTTGGCTATGACAGAATAATAGTATAAAAATAGTATTGTGTCCTATTCAGAACTCGTTTCCTTTTGCAAAAAGAAACTGCTATGGGGAACAACAGTATCTAATATTTTACAAATGCGAGGATGAATTTAGTTGAGTAGTGGGTAAAATATAAAGGACAGAGATCCAAAATATGTTGGTCTGTAGTAATTAAAATAAATTAATGGTTTTTTATATTTATGGACTTTATAAATTTAGGAATCGGACTGCACTTTTGATGAATTCCTTAGCAGGAAGTACTTAGTGATTAAGGTATAATATCCTACGAAGTGGTGTTACCATATTTTATTCCTATTCATTTAATTCTAGTACTTTGTAAAGGGAGCTGGAAAGAAGAACAACCGTAAGAACTGATCCAATCGTTTCGTACGTAGACGGAATGAAGTTGGCTCAGAAATTGGCTCAGAAATTGGCTCAGAAGACGCACAGTTGACTCCTTGAAGCCAACAGCTTGATGCACGATTATTCGAATTATTGCCGATGTTTCCAGCTATTTAAGCAGCTTTCCTTAATTTCAACACATGGATCACTCGTTTAGATTAGCCACTCAGAGTTGGGGACGGCAGCATCAACCCTAGCGAGATAATTTAAATAACGCTGACCTTGACAACCTTGAGCTGAACTCTTGCACAATTTCTCCATTTATTTCAAAGGTGTATAATTGAAGCATTTTAAGTGAACCAAAGTCGGATGAATGGTGGGTGTAATGGTACGAAGATGATACTCAATATATGTTTGGCTCTCTTCTCATTGTTATTCACTGTGTGGGTTTACGGACACATTTATTTCAATTTCAATAATCCTTTCGATCAGAGCCTACAATTACAAACCTTGGGCCTGAATCATTCTTGTAAATGTTGTTCCCATGGATCATTTCGAGCATAACTTCTCACACTTAAGTGTGAGATATTATCTGTCTCCCATGGCAATCCGTACTCTCCGAGCATACTGTATAGCGTTCCTATTATCCTTACAATTCCCCTTCTTTTCCCTCGCAGAATCAATCCACTACTCCCAGCCATTTCTCATGTCAATATCCTACACATAAACGCCTTATCTAGTCTATTTGTCGCGTGTCTTACATCTTTCCAACACCATGTCTGCCAAAACCCCATACCAAGCTGTGCCCAGCGGGCCAGCCTCGCCGTCTCACACCAGCCCGTCGCCCCAAGCAGCACCCATTCTCGAAAACTCCCCAAACCCCCAAAATCCCGAGGAGTTTGAGCTCGATACCATCGATTCGTTGGACTATGAAACACAGTCGTCCTCGGAACCAGAGGAAGGGTCCTCCAACATGCGCATGGCGTTCATGAACATGGCCAATTCCATCTTGGGCGCTGGGATCATCGGACAGCCGTTTGCGTTCCGCAATAGTGGGCTCTTGGGCGGCATCGTGGTGATGGTGCTCTTGACGGTGTTGATCGACTGGACCCTCCGTCTCATCGTGGTCAACGCCACGCTTTCCAACACCCGCTCGTACCAGGACACCGTCAGCTACTGCTACGGACGGTGGGGACGTCTCTTGCTCTTGTTGAGCATCAGCAGCTTTGCCTACGGCGGGTGTATGGCCTTCTGTGTGATCATAGGCGACACCATTCCACACGTGTTGAAGGCGTTCATACCCCACAGCATTACAGCCAGCGGCTCCGTGCTCGGGTGGCTCTTTAAGCGGAACTCCATCATCGTCATCTTCACCACCTGTATCTCGTACCCTCTCTCGTTGAACCGGGACATCTCCAACTTGGCCAAGGCCAGTGGCTTTGCCTTGGTGGGCATGTTGATCATCGTGGTACTCACCGTGACCAGAGCTCCGTTCATCGACCCAGCGTTGAAGGGCCTGCTCACCGCTCCCCAGTGGACTGTCAACTACAACATCTTCCAGGGCATTCTGGTGATCTCGTTTGCATTGGTTTGTCACCACAACACTATGTTCATCTACAACTCCATGAAGAACGCGTCGATGGACAAGTTCAACCGCTTGACCCACATCGCCTGCGGGGTGTCGATGGTGTGCTGCATGGCCATGGGCATCAACGGCTTGCTCAACTTTGGTGACAAGACCAAGGGCAACATCTTGAACAACTTCAAGAGCGACGACAACTGGATCAACTTGGCACGGTTCTGCTTTGGCCTCAACATGATGACGACGTTTCCTTTGGAAATCTTTGTCATTCGCGATGTCTTGAAGGACATAGTGTTGTCCGGAGATGGCCAGGGAGGAAGCACAGCCCACTTGGAGCTCAGCTCAAAGCAGCACTTCTTCTTGACCACATTTTTGGTGTTTTCGTCGATGTCAGTGTCGTTGTTCACATGTAACTTGGGAATAATTTTGGAGTTGATTGGTGCCACCTCCGCTTCGTTGATGGCATACATCGTGCCTCCCATGTGTTACTTGAAGTTGGTGTGGGAGCAGTCGGACTACTCCAAACTTGACGGTGCGGGCAAGAGACGTTTCATCGTGAGAAAGGCCCTTCCGAGTGTGGCTTGTGTGATTTTTGGGTTCATGGTGATGTTCATCAGTTCATACATGAGTATCAGGACCAGCATGAAAGGGGAGAGCGATGGCCACTGTGTTGAAGACTAGGGATGCGCTTGAAACATTGTTGGGTGTAATTCTGGTAAAGCACTTAAATTCCATTAACAAGAGGACAGTCTACCAATGATAAGTGGTCCAATTGCTATATCAGAAGTGAATACCCAATATTTCACTTTATCTAAGGTCAGTCCTCTAGATCTCAAATTCAGTTTAACATGCGAATTCCCCAAGGTGTCATACCCGAGCATGAAAATCTGTCTAGATCTTATTCAATAATGGGTAATAATATGCCCTCGGTTAACTACCTTGCCTGAATAATGTGGGGACCTCATAATGTCAGGATTAACTCTCAAAAATTTGAGGCAAGTTCAACCAGGAAAAGGAGAAAGGTTTGCCGAAGACTCAAGCAGAAAATATTAGTCTGGTGCCCGAATCGGCCGTCCCGCAACACCCGTCTAAAGTTGCATACAGACTCTCCTTTAATTGCTCTCCTCGTATATGTACTCGTCATTGTTGAGGATTGGCCAATAGGCTCTGGTCAATTGCGACCAAATAAGCTGACATCATATACGAGACATAGATGTGCTGGATAGTGGTCTAGTATCTGCTTATGCGTGGCTGCGAAAAATTAACGCGAGCTTATAGATATATTAAAAGTCAAATAACATAACTACAATAGATAATTGGCGGATGTACTGGTTCACAATGCCATTATGACTAGCAATCGACATTAAGCCTCCACTTCGTTGCACTCGATATACTATTAAACTTCAGTCATCACTCATCTTCTTCGTCGCTCAAGATCACTCTCCTCTTTCTCGGAGCTGTAACATCGTCGGCTTTTCTTTTCCTTTCGATCTCTTCGTCCACTTCTTCAGTTTCAGAATCTTCTGACAAGCTGGTCTGAGACAATTGAGAAGCAGGTAAATCCTGAGAAGCTTGACTTTGGGTGAATTGACTGGGAGTTTCCTCATTTTCTGAGTCAACGAACAACGAAGTTTCCTTGAGCGCCAAAGAAACTGATTCGGCAGTTTCTTGTCCTCGGCTGGATTCCAACTTTGACCATGCTTCTTTAAATGCTTTCAATTGCTTTGGATTGACTATTCCACCAGAAGCAGTCAAAAGCTGACGTAACCTCTCTTCACGCTCGAAGAACTGAGTTTCTTTCTCAGCGTCGGACTCGTCATCCGAATCGCGAATGTACTCTGCTGATTTTATAGGCATGTGTCCGCTTTCGTCGTCTGAAGTAACGTTGAACGATTTTGGAGGACGGCGTCGAGTCAAATTCTCTCTAGGAACCTTCTTTGCCTTGATGGCAGGCTTGAATTTGGTTGTAGTTGTCTTCTTTCTGGCCTTACCTCTTTCTAATCCACTCAAGTCTAAAGATCTCTCGAGTTCGTCAAGAGTATCCAATTCGTTAAGATTGTTCCTGGCACCATTAGCATTTGGTTCCGTCACAAATGCAATAGCATCGTTATCTTCCTCGAGTCTCCCATTATAGTCAATGTCGTCGTCGCCGTAGTTCTCACTGTAAGTGTCACGGGTTCTTAAGAAATAAGATGGATTTTTATCATCCTCAAATACTGCTGGCTGTTGGGCATTCCACTTGCGAATTAAGTCAAGAGACTCGGTCAAAGATTCGTTAGTAATTGTCTCTGGTAGCTCACAATTCTCGTCTAATATGAAAGGGAGTTCGAACCCCACTATACTCAATAAGAATCTAATCGTTCCCGAATTGATCAAGTTACGACGGAATTGGGGGGTTGGTTTAAGTGAATATTGACCTGGATTGAGAACTCTTTCTTTCAAGATTCTATCCAAGTCTTCAATCAACCACTTAAGAAAATTCTCCTTCTCCTCGATATGCAAGTTACTGATAAGAATCTTGAATTTTTCATCCATTGACAAGTTATCTCTAACAAATTCCAATGCCTTTGCCAACCTTGGCATATTAGATCCTTTGGACGTTTCTGGTTTTATGTATAGCTCGCCTGTAGCCAAATAAGTCTTGCATTCTGCATCTTCGAATCTGGGAAATAAGATCTCTATCGGGTTTGGAAATCTTGCCAATGCCACCTTGAATTTCTTCATGAAGTAGTAAATGAACTCGTCAACGTGATTTCTTATACTTGATCCTCTGGGCAAATAGCTTCTCAATTTGTGGATAATATTCATGAAATCCAAACGATACAAACCAGTGAAGTCTTTTCTCACCACAAACAAACGATGGAAGTAAGTCAAGCACCGTTTTATCTCCTCGTTAGTAAGATCTTCATATCTGGATAAATACTCAATGTATGTTGACACTATAGATGTTTGAAAGAATCGTATCTCTGTTGTGTTGAAATCCAATCTTCTTTCTCTTTTAACCTGGCTAATCCTGTCCTCAAATTCTTCGTCATCTGAATTTTCTATAACATCTCTAAGCGAGTCTTCAGTATTTTTATCAAGACCATTGATTCTCTTTTTATTCTGTCTTGCCTTTTTTCTTTTGGTCTGAATGTAAAGCTTCATATCTTCTTCTGCAAATGTTTTGAAAGATTTTAGAATAATGTGGACTACTGAAATACTGACACTCAAGTAGTCTGGAGAATGCTTGGCTGCTGTTTGTGGAATCTGGATTATAATATTCAAGAAATCACTGAACGAGAAGAGCTTTCTAATGATGCCTTCTGCCAACTCTCTATCGATTTCATGTTGTGACTCATCTTCACCTTGAGTTTTCCCAAACAATGATTGGGAGATTTCAAGCAACTCCCTGAAGCATATCATGGCAGCATGAAGGGAACTCCAACGCTTAGCAGCATATGATTCTCGGAGATAAGATATGATCAAAATAAAATTGACCTCACTCAATCCTGCTCCAATAGATCCAAAATCATTGGAGTCTTCCACAACACATCCATTGGCCTTGACCTCCCTCTTGTATTTCAAAAACCACGACAATGTCAAGAAAAATGTAGCTTTCTCGTATTCATCTACGTAAGTGAGATCTGTCAAACCAGCAAAAATGGATGATATTCCCTCGATCAAGTTGTTGAAGCATCCACCACATAAAATCTGGTCAATGAACTCCGCAAGAATCTGTCTTCCTTGATGATTTAAGTAGACAGGAACACTGGTCTTGACAAACTCGTCCGCGTCGTATTTGAAGAGATTGCGGTTGTTCCATTTCTTGGTCCTGTCCAACTTTTCAAGGGTGGATTCGGTATCGTACAAGGCCTCCTGGCCCGATATCACGTAGGAATTGGCATCATTGGTGCGAAGGGAGAGGAGAGTGCCGAACCTTCCGTGTCTAGTCTGCAAATGCTGGTTCTGGTTCTTTTTCTTTTGAGATTCATCCGCCAAAAGGTCCAGGAGTTGCATTCCGGTTGTGGTTGTGTAGGACTGAAGAGGCTTGGAGGCACTGGCATTATTGGACTGAGGGACAGTGGAATTGGCTGGTTGGTCAGCGTCGCGTTTAGAGCTTGAGCTCAATCCTAGAACGTCTTTGGCCAGCGTTCCTCGAATAATCAAATATATACATTCCAAGCACGAAGGACCAAACATCTGCTTATCGAACTCAGTACCAACCGAGCCCGAAATAGTAAGCAAGAGCATCAATGCCTTGTTCTTCTTGTAGGCTTGTAGCACGGTATTCAAGGAAATGTCGTCGTAGGAGATGTTGGCGGGCATATTATCAGCATCAATGACTGGCTTCAGCGACTTGGTGGAGATGGAGGAGGTGGCTGGCTCTATGAAGAGCACGTTTCTCAAGAAATAGAGCACGAGCCGGAGAATGGCGTTGTCACGAGGCTCTCTATCGAGCTTGCTCTTGGCAATAGTGGGCAACACCAACCGGATGATGGCCTTGAGAGTGTGTCCGTTTTTGTAGGACAAAATGCAGTGTTTGTAGGTGAGCTGGGCCTTCTTGATGTCAGCATAAAGGAGCTTCTGGTTGGGGGACAAATCGGCCCCCAATTCCACTGGCCACGTTAAAAGCACCAACAACTCAAGACATGCCAACATGATCTTCTCGGAGGTACGAGCGTTTTTGATGGTTTCTTTGCGCTGACACTGGGCCTCCCACTGGCACAATATAACCACCAAGTCGTTGGCCACCAATCCGGAGTCAGCACATGCCAACGCCACTTCGTAGCGATTGTTCTTCTCATCGAACGACTTGATCCACCGTTTGATGTCCTTCAAGCACGCCAACGCGTCGTGACCAAGCTTGTAGGGAGGTGGCGATTCTGCCGAAGTGTGGTCAGGACCTCCGAGTGCTGACGCCAATACCGAGATGTGGGCACGGAGGAGCTTCTGGGTCTGGGTCTCGTTGGGCTTGAGTGAGGAGGTCATCTCGAGGATTCTGTCTCGCTGGAGTACGTCTTCGGATTCTGGCGCCTCCTGGGGGATGGGCTCGTACACGACGAAGTCGTTGAGGTCGTCATCGTGGGCGTAGTCGTCTTCAGACTGGCTCATGGTGGTGATGTAGCTTTGGGGCAGACGCGTCTAGCGATGATTTGGGTGGGGTGTGCGACATTGTCGTGTTTTGCGACATTTTATCTAGCAGGAAAACGAACAGACAGGGATTCCTCGAAAGTCCTGTTGGGCGTGGTGAGAGTGTCGAGTGGCGTAATCTAGCCATGTTTCGAATCAAAGAGGCCAGAGAAATATCTAACAATAGCACTTCGAGCATAGTTTTGGTTCCTCACTAAAAGATAAAAAATACACAATTTTTGAACAAAATCCATTGTTAGAGATTTTAGAGTAATCATGTTGATTTTTTGGAAAATGTATGAAATAATAATATCAAGCACTTGGCTTATGATGCTACCAAGATATATTGATGTAACCAGAAATGGGTAATTCGGTAATGACCGCTGCCAAGATGAGCTATTCTGGGCATTGGAGTCTGGAAAGAGAAAATAGAGGAATCGCTCTTAGAAAGGCATAACGTTATATCGAAGTAAGCGATAACCCAAATAGTACAATTACAAATAGGCCAAGCCCACCCACTCCCACTGATCTCTGCATATAGCAGTGAAGCTCTGAACAACAACGCCAAATAGAACACTGCACACTCACCAATCAGTACAGTCCAAGAATAGGCACACCCAATAATAACCCGCTAAAAGCGCACGAACCGCACAGTCTAACCAGGCATCATATCGCCACCCATTGTCTATAACACCCGATTGTAGTACTTACCGACTAAAATATAAACGGAAAATTCCTTAGCCCTAAGAAAATATAGCAAAATAGTGCATAAGAAGAGCTTTACTGGTGCGAAAAATCGAATTCAAGCAAAAATAACCTGGTGGGATCGCTAATCTACATCAATATGCGCTGGGTGACTAGCGTATCAGTAAATAATATGTGGCAGTCCGGGCCAGAAATAGCGTCTGAACTAGAACGAGGTGGTGCAAGAAGATAATGAAGTTTGGATTAAAATCCTAACTTGTCTGTAGGAGCATTACGAGGGTAGTGAGCATTTCGATTTTCCAGAAAATGGGCCAAGAACTAAGACAATATCGACTCCGAGGTTGCTGCATCCAGAAGAGGGGGAACAATTTGCCAGGATATCGAGGGGTTGACCCGTTTTCAGCAGGAAATTCCTGGAGTATTCAGCGTAACGATACACCAACGAGTAACTGTAAACGTATTCGAATTTCATTGCACTAGTCATACCATTACGGGGATTTCGTGAGGAATTTTGTGGCTTACCTATACCACACTACGCTTAACGACCGTTGCCGAGGCTCCGGAATGAAGCAATAAACGGATGGAAGCACAGAATCAATGCAACCTCCGTGCCTCCATACATATTATTTCCTAGACAGAATCCCCGGCAAATGGGCAATAAGTCAAGCAGAAAGACGCGAAAAACCCGTAGAAGTCTTGTAAGGTAACTCAAGAGTCACCTGAGTACCCCTCAGCACGTCGAGTCAGATTCTTCATGGTAGTATCACCATTATTGCAGACACCAGACGTCCAGTATACCATGAATTTACCTACCCGAGCAGGACAATAATTAAGGTGTAGTCCAGTAGTAGTGGCCCGGATCTGGTAGCCCAACACGCTGCACGGATATTTTGGCACAGTTAGGGGTGCTAATTCCGGACAGGCCCCCGCCAGAAGCCAGCATGCATCGAGAGGGCGTAGTGAAAATTCTGGAAGTCATCGGCACGGAGTTACCAGCGGTGGTCGGAAATTTTGAGCGCGCAGGCGAATGCATGGTGCATGGAGGCAAGGATGCAATTAGCGCAGACATGTGCGGGAGGAAGAGACCGAGCAGTGTGTGGAGAGTGCCTGGTGAGTGCCTGGAGGGTTGACATGGAAGTGTCTGGAGCCAGTGATACTTGAATGTCTGCCAGTGCGTGCCAGTGCGGGCCCTTTGTGACATTCCTTCGCCAATTGTTCTAACAATAACGAGACTAATGCGCGCTAACGCACTTCCAAAAGAGGCTACCAGCCCGGACTTCTGCATAGGACGCCCGGCGACACGACACGACTGCGACAATTTGTCAGCCCCGCCAGCAGGCCCATTACGATCCTCCCCCGCCACCGCAACCGGCCAGTGTCGCAGCTTCCCGTTCAGGGCTTGTTGACTGCCGATGAGCCAATTATGCTGCTTCCGACACACCACTGGTGCATGAACTTGCGCAGCAGGTGGCGAATCAAGGATGCGGAATTGTAACCGATGCAATGCATCTGCAGCAGCAGGTATCTGGCGTGAGTCGGGCGCCCGTGGTGAATCCGGCCTAGTTTTAGTAGCCAGCCTCGGCTGGGCTCCTACTGGAACGTTCACTGCTTAACCCTATTCACCTTCCAGCGCGGCTATTGGCTGGAACTCCCCCTTCTCAGCTTGGCCCAGGGCACACCTGGTCACGGCTGTGCTTTTGTCTTGCATGCGCCGCCTGCACCCGACCAGATACGAGATTCCACGCACTGTTCGCACCAGGCCCAGACGCAACCGAACGCCGCGATGTGGGGTCCAGTCACCACGGTAATGTGGCCACCGGGCCGGTGGCCACCTCCAGCTATCCATCTACACTTCCACCCTCCACCCTAACCACGTCCTCTGAGTATTTCCACGGCTTCTGGCGGCCCCAAACCGCCGGCCCTGCGCCGAAATCCCGCCTGCACCGCCCGTGGTGCGTCTTCGGCAACATGCTGTCGCAGGCCGACCTGTCTCTCTACCCCCCCTCCCCCTCCCAACCTGCCATCTCTGCGCTTGCTGCACAACTCCATGCACCCACCACCCTCTGCCTGCTGCCAGTTGCATTTGCAGCCTTTGCTCGCCCATATAACACCCCCCTCCGCACCTGACCGCCAATTCTCACCAGAAAATTTGGTGGTCCGCACTCACTCCAACCTGCCCATATCTCCCTGTCCCACCAAAGGGAGCTACCATGGACTTACCCTACAAGAAGCGGTTCCGCATTCCAGCCTCTTGCCTGGTATGCCGTAAGCGCAAGTCGAAGTGTGACAAGACCCGTCCTGTCTGTGGTCTGTGCAAAAAGAAGTCGATTGCTCACCTCTGTTACTACGAGGCTGACCCTGACGACGACCAAGGAGTACCACCACCAGGCGCTGGTGCTGGCATCACCACGTTTGCTCCCTACGGACCCCCCCATCACGAGTACCCGCCAGGAGCACTCCATGCCATTCCACCGCCAGGCGTAGCGCTCCAGCACCAACCACTCCCTCCCGTGGGCCATGGCGGCTACGCACCAGCGCCACTCGAGTACCGCCAGGGAGTGCTACAGCACCCACAGAGCGTGCTACAACACCCACAGAGCCACCACCAGGGCCTCCAGCCGCTCCCGCCACCAGGCTCGCTGCCACAGGGGCCCCAGCACGACCAGCACCAGCACCACCAGCACCAACAACAGCACCACCAGCACCACCAGCACCACCAGCACCACCAGCACCACCAGCACCACCAGCACCACCAGCACCACCAGCACCAGCTGCCACCAAACCAGCTGCCACCAAACCAGCTGCCCCAGAACCACCAACTGCCCGTGCACCACCACCAGCCCCCAGCGCCTCCAGCGCCTCTGCACCACCTCCAGGGACCACCACCTCCTCCACCAGCACCTGCGCCAGCACCACCGCACCACCTCCACCCCGTGCACCTCCCCCAGTTCTTCCCCCCACCCGCTGCCAAGCTGGCTGCAGGCTTCTTCTCCAGCCCCGACTCCGAGCCTGGCGTGTCGCCGTCCACCCACTCGCCCTACGGCCACCACGTCCGCACCAAGTCGCTCACCCACACCTCCTACCAGCCACTCCCATCGATACTATCGCCAGGTGGCCAGTTGAAGGCGCTGCCGCCCAAGCGTGAGCCGCTGGACACATTTGCGCGCCCTCAGCTCCCGGTGCTGAGCCTGAACGGTGTGGTTTCCACCAGCTCGTCGGCGTCCAGCAACCCTGAGCCCAAACCCGAGCCCGCAGGCCTCGTGAAGGTATCGTTGGGCCCCAACGCCAGTCTCCAGGTCAACCCCAACGACACCATGGACACCTTCGCCAATGCCAGCTACTCGCTCAGCCTCGAGGGCCCCTCATGGCAGCAGCAGGGCACAATGTCGTACATCGGGTTGACCAAGAGCGATCCGTTCATTAAGATCCTCCGGAGCTACGCCGTGCTCTTGTTCAAGTCGGGCGAAATGACTAAGTTCATCAAAAACGAGTCGATCAAAAGACGCAATAAGTTTGACTCCTCGTCGTTGTCGTCGCCCAACGCTTCGGCTGCAAATGGGGCTGGCGACACGGTCTCTAACGCCAGTATGCCCTCAAGCCTGAGCACTCCCAACAAGCGTGCTTTCGACGATACCCCCAACAAAGCATCGCCCATGTCTGCAGTGTCGGAGACCGTCACCCTGGTCACCAACGCAGAGGTGGATGACGAGCCTGGGGATATCGTAGAGGAGGATGCATTGATCGTGGATAGAATCAACATCTCGTCCATTAACAATCACGACGACGACGACGACGACGACTCATCCGGTAAGGACAAGGAAAGCTCCTCTGAGTCCAGCCATGAACCCTCCAAGAAGAGAAAATTCGAGGCAGAAGCCTCCAATAACAAAAGAATGGCCTCCACTAAAACGGCCGACACCCAGAAAGTCAAAACAAAGTCCAAAAATCACGACCTTATAGATATCTCTCAGCTTTTTCTTCAGGCCAGTGCCGCCAGCGTGGACAAGAAAAACAGAAAAGCCTACTACTCTGTTGTCGAAAAAGCAGTGGTCAAAATCTTGCCAAACCAGTTGAACATCTTCAAGTTGTTCTGTCGGTTCTTCAAATACGTACATCCATTCATTGCTGTTATCGACGAAAATTCGTTCCAGATGGATTTACAGATCATTTTTCCATCTTTTCCAATCTTGAATACTGAGTTCTACACGGAAATCAAGGTCGAGAATGAAAACTCGTTGAACATTTTGGGTATACTTCTACTTGTGCTTAGACTTGGCTACTTAAGTTTGATCCATAATGACCCTGTCAACAACGATTACAGTTCTGATGAAAAGAGTATTGTCAAGGATATGAAACGGATCAACTCTGAGACCCTTCTCGCAGTGCTTAAATTGTGTATCCCAGACCCATTGGCACTGAAATCATCCTTCAAGTTGGTGCAATGCCTTACAATTCTTCATTTCTATCGTCAAGTTGTTCCTGATGATTGTCTTGGTTTAGGTGGAGCTGACGCCAACATTTTGTTTGGTGTTATCATGACCCATGCCATGTCAATTGGATTAAACAGAGACCCTACCAACTACGTTGCCCATGAAACTATCCACAAGCGCGAGCCTTTAATAAAAACATGGAGAAGTTTGTGGTATCACCTAGTAATGGTTGATGGAAGTTGTGCCATTCACACAGGGTTGCCAATGAAAATCAATAATTTGGAACTGAGTGATGTGCAACCACCCACTTATGTTAATGATCCCACTGGTGAAATGAATTTAATAGTTCGGAAACTCAGGGAAATCAACACGATATATCGAAACATCCTGAATATGATCACAAATGTCCAAGTTCAACCAAAGATAATTGATTTGCTCAAGGAAACAAACCGTTTGGAAGAGATTTTCTTTGACTTTTTCGGAAAGGACTTTTTCAAGGATTGCATTTGCAAACCCGCCGAATATGAGCCTCCTAATGGTTTCCCCATGGAATCAGCTGAGAGACAAAAGAGTTACATCAAAGTGATCAAGTTTTGTATCTTCATACAATTGAGAACGAATTTGAGTTGTCTCTATTATATGATTGCAATTCATTACGAAAACGAGTATAATAATTCAAAAACTCCCTTGATGAAGGCAGGAATTGAACTCTTTAAGATTTTCAGTAAGAGTGTGATTCAATTGGTTTACATCATGTCCTATGTCTTGGACAACTCGGTTGAGTTATTTGGCAGAAACTATGATTATGTCTTGACTGCCTACAATGAAAGGTGTATGATCAAGACTCATAGTTATTTGACTTCCTTGTTTGTGAGATTGTTGCATCACAAGAAAGACTGCACTATAAATGCTCAAAAAGACCCAAGTGTCAGGGAGCGTTTAGAAGTTATCGATATCTTGTTTAATATTGTTCTTCTTGAGGCAGAATTATTCGTGGGTAATTTCAGAAAGTTGAGTCAAACATACATCAATTCATACAAACTTTATGTGATGAGTTATTTTGTGTTGAGACAATGTATGGATAACCCCGGAATTTTTTTCGAGAAGAGTTTGAATGATTCGAGGTTTGACCACCAGGGAACAAATTTGATGGAATTCTTCACCATTCACGAATTGCAATATTTAACTAAGTTGTGTGAAGAGTTCAGAGTAGCCAAGGAAGAGCAGCATCGGGTGAAGGCGGCAAAGAGAAAAGCGCAGCATACCAAGAAATTGGTAAACAATGGATCGCTCGCCAAAAACTCAGTTCCTTATAACAATATTCCATTCCCTCAGTCGTACACCCAGATCCCATGTATCAGTTTCCTCACGATGTCGCCATCGACCAGTCAAACCAACAACGACAGCAATGGAAGTACACCAAAGAACTACACTGCCGAGCCAGCCACGGGAGGAAGACTGAACCGGTCGGAGGTTCCTCCCTCGTTCCACCTGAGAGAAACGCCGTTAACCAACGAGGAAGAACTAGACCCTCCTGTCTACTCGAATTTGAACAATTTCAACTATGGGGTGTTTGAGAACCCCGAGGTGGGCAGCGAGGATCTCTTGAAGTTGTTTGAGGTCTACGTGGATTTCGACAAGAATGATTTATGAACGTTTAAGTGTATAATATGTAATATGGCCTCCGCAACTGGTGCTTTTTTTACGAATAGTATGGCCATCGGAATGTTTTACTACGAATGCTGCCAACTGGCAACTTGTACTGCTTCACCAAATAAGATACCTCATAAAGGGTGCCATCTCACTACAAGATAAGAGGACTGCAGTGTAGTGATATCTCACTACAGTGCAATAGAGCCATATTCTCTACAGTGTAGTGATCCTATAGCTACGTAGTGGTCTTTGCATATTCCAAGACAGTGGAAGTATGTCTCGCGTCGCCTCCAATGCTTAACGCTTGTACCAAATGGGTCCATGTTCATGTTGAAGAGTGCCTCATCCCAGAAAAGTGGATGTAAGGATGTTCACACAGCCACACATCGGCCAGTCACGGTGTCTCATCACCGTCGTGCCCCCAATCAGCTCAATTCAGCCTTAAGAAACCCACTCACAGGATGCACTCACAGGATGCACTCACAGGATGCACTCACAGGAATGCTCTCAAACCCTGCAGACTAAAGTAATAAGGACGCAGAAGTGAAACAAAAATCACGCCGTAACTACACCGAAAGAACGCAGAACCTGCCCAGAACACCTCTTCTCTCACTGCCTCTTTCTCTCTCCATCCTTCTTCTCCTTCTTCCTTCTTCTCCCTCTTCTGTTCCTCTTCCTCTCCTTCCTCTCCCTCCTCTCTTCCTCTCCCTGGCCCTGCACGCCCAACCCCTCCTATATTATCTCTCGCTTCCCTGTATCCGGAGCCTCGGCTTCGCGCCCGATTGCTGCAGCCATGACAGCACAGCTCGGCCCAAAACCACCAGCACCCTCCAGCCATTCGTGGCCCAATACGGCTTCTATATGCTAGCACAGGCTCCCTAAACCCCCCTCTAAACATCCGTACTTCAATCCTCGGGAATCAGCCGCTACTTCGCCCCCAGCACCAAACCCGAGCCATCCGACGGACTTTCGGACATCGGTCGTACCCTTCTGGGTACAACCGACCACCGACAGCGACCGGGTGCTCAGAGGTGGATATAGCACCAGTGTGATGGTTGTAGCACGTAGAAGAAAGTACCAACTGCGCTGTAGTCTGAACCAGTCCATACCACGCCAGCCACCGTTGGCATCAACTGGCATGGCCCCCATAGCGAAAAATATCCTGGAATCGAAAATTTAGTAATCGTTATCACCAGTCAAAGCATCGCAAACTGCACAGTCGTCATCCAGAGACTAACAAGGTGCTGCTTCTGCTATTGAGAGAGCCCACAGAGCGTACCAGCTGTCACGAGATTGCCAGATAGCTAGTTAGCCAGATAGTCGGATAGCCTGAGTGCCAGATTCGTAGTAGCATCGATCTAGCACAGCCATTGTCAGACAGGCTAACTCCAGACACCAGACCACCAGAAGATAGACCACACACACCAGACCACAGACCACACTCTCCAATAACCGATAATCAACGCCCAACACCCAAGAACCTACACCCCTCCAGCACCCAATAACCTCACATCATGTCGGAGTCCCGTCAGCCCAAGAAGCGCAGCAGGATCGCCCTCAGCTGCAACTACTGCAAGAAGCGCAAGGTCAAGTGTGACAGAGGCACTCCCTGCTCCTCATGTGTCCGCTACAAGGTGCCTTCGTTGTGTGAGTATCCTGAGCCCAAGTTTGCCGACCTGAGCACCTCTCCAGGAGGTCCTGCCGATGCCAGACGACACCAGCGAGACCCTCCCGCCAACATCGGCATGCTTCCCACGTTCTCCATCCAGAAGTTGAACGAACGTACCAAGCCTGAGCCCAAACGCCCCCAGCACCACTCGGTGTACCAGGCGCCACTGTTTCTGGTGGCAGCAGCCGGGCAGCCGGCCCCAGGGTTGAAGCTGGAGTTGGAGCTCTTGAAGGAGAAGATCAAGACCATCGAGGCGTCGCTCACCAACAAGGAGGTACCAGAAGAGCGTGCCCCAGCACCATACGCCGTCAGCGCCGCCGCTGCCGCCGCTCCTGCTGCCCCTACGTACTACCAGGGGTCGCCAAACCCAACGCCCTCCAGCTACAGCTATGCTGCCACTCCCACGCCAGTGCCAGCACCAGCCAGGCTCAACTACCCCCCCTACGCCACCAACGTGCCTATCCAGTTGCCTCCCATCCACGTCCCCACCACCCAGCACCAGGACCCCCGAACCACCCAGGTCTCCAGCAACGAAAACTCCGATGCTGCCAAGATCCTGGTGGCTGTCAATCCGTACGCCTCGGAATACGAGGTGCTCAACTTCTACGACGGCTACACCCCCATCCACATCAAAGACGCATCCAGAAGAATGAACTTCGGACCGTTTGCCTGGCTCTCGCTCATCAAGAAGGACGCAGGAATGTTGGGCATCTGGCGGTTCATGTTCTCGTCCAAGTTCGACTATGTCCGCAAGCTGAAAAAAGAGGTGATCTTTTCGTCCATGGTCACCTACAAGCCACTGGCCCAGGGTGCTGAAGACGAGGTTTCGGACGAAAACGACGCTGAGGCCGACTTCCGCGAACGAGCCATCGACCGTGATGGCCACAACGACTTGCGTACCTACGACAAGGACTCGCAGTCCAAAACCATCAAGCCTGCGGTGTCCAAGTCCGACAAGCAGCTCCAACGCAGTGCCATGAACAGGAACGCCATCTCGTTGGGGCTCACGTTGTACGAGGGTCAGATCGACCAGGAGTTGCAGTTGATCGAGAAAATCAAGATCATCCTCCCCAAGAAAAAGGTGATCTGGACGTTGATCTCCAAGTTTTTCCAGACGGTGTACCCCTACATCCCGTTCATCGACGAGGAGGACTTCAAGGCCGAGATGGTGCGGTTGCTCGGACCCGAGTCCTACGAGGACAAGAAATTGGACGACTTGACGGTGGAAAAACGGTTGGACTTTGCCCACCTCGGCATCTTGTTGATCCTCTTGCGTCTCACCTATGTGTCGCTCTTCTCTAACAAGAGCGCTGCCAACGAAACCAACCTCAAGTCCACCGACCCCTCGCCCAAAATCCAGGAGTTGAAGTACCTCATGCTCAACCCCATTAACATCGACACCGCCAACATGGCTCAGTTGTGCCTCGACCAGTTCGAATTGCTCTGGAAAACGAACTTGGTGGTGTTGCAGTGTGCCCTCTTCATGAGGTGCTACCACATGTTTTCTCCCGAGGATGGCGATGGCTCCGACGGTGGAGACAGTCAGATCTTTAATGGCATGCTCACCCAAATGGCATATTCCATAGGATTGAATCGAGAACCCGATTTGTTTGAAGATTTGGCCAAGGACGGCCGTACAAACAACTTGGGCAGAAAAATATGGTACTTCTTGGTGATGAGTGATGTTGCTCAGGCATTCAAGTACGGTAATCCTCTCAGCATAAGTAACAGATACCACGACACAAAACTCCCTTACTTCAAACCTGAATGTTCCAACATCAAAGACCACAAGATGGAAGAGAATGTGATTGAAGGTTTCGAACGCATGAACCATTTCTGCGACAAGTTGATTCCTTTGTTAGAGATGTGCCTTGATATGAAAAACCCCACCAAGCTTGCAAAAGTATTAGAACAAGTCAGCGAGGTGGAAATATATTTGAGTCAGAACTTTCCTCCTCTAAGAAAGTTCGCAGAACCGTACCATTCTGAGGTATGGGGCTATCCTGCTAGTAAGGTAATGGCGTGCAGAAAAGTTTTGAGTGCAGAGTCGTTCCTCTTGACTATCTTTTTCCACATTTACTTATACTACGAGAAAGAGAAGGAGTACAACTTCTCCTTTTTCTATTTGAAGAAGATCATGAGTATTGCATGTGTTGAATTGATTCCATCATTCTGTCCATTAGTTCTCAACAACTCAACCAATTTTGGAGAAGCTGCAGACATGATTTTAAACCCTATAATCGAATCAACTATCCACAGGGTCAGTCAATTGACTATGGCAATTTTGGTGAGGATTAATGCTCTGATCTTCAGATTGAAACATGACTCTAATCATCAAGAAAACTTGAGAAATGATTTTCAATATAAACTCAGGTTTGCTAAGCTCTGCAAGTACTCCAAGGTTCAAGAGAAGTTGATGAAATTCTGCATGGTGGCCATGTCCAGATTAAGTCAAAGATACTATTATGCATGGAGGGTGACAAAGGCAAACACATTCTTGTTGAAGTTGATTATGGGAGAGGACTTCTACAAGACTGTTGAAAAAGATAAAATCTCATTGATACCCATGAATGTTGATCAGCTTGATGAGTTAATCCTTATCGGGGAAACTACGCTCAGAAAGTACTGCAGAAAAGCCAACATATTCCATGCTAGCAGTGATCTACTCGACGATATAGATGATGAAGATATCGAGCTTGGTGTAAAACTTAGAAATGGGAACTCAACACCTACTTCCCAGGGAGTATCAAGCAAATCACAAAAATCTGCTGGAAGAGGATCTATCAAGAACTCTACCGTGCCATCAATCCATAGCCCCTACGGTCACAATTCAATAGGACTAACCAGCAACTACCCCTCTTCGGTTGATTCAGCCAGCAATTCCGAAATAGAGGAATTCCATTTCATCGAGAACGCTGATATTGATCGATTATGGCTCCAAATGGCAAACATGAAGAATGACAATAATAATGGATACGATCCAGAAGTACACGATGGTAACTTGGGGTCTGCTTCAATGGTTCAAGGTCTCGCCAACATTCTACCCAACCCTGTGCTCAACCCTCTTAATCCCCTTAGTCCTGACAGCTTGAATAATCAACTCAAAAACTCGCAGAACGGACCAGATGACCACCTTAATTTTCCTATGACATCCCATGACATTTTTAATAATTTTGCAATCGACCAATTATTGGGTATCGATGGTGTGAGTGATTCATGGTAACAGTAGCATGAGAAATAAATGTTAACTAATGACCTAGAGAGAATTCGGGGCCATCCATTAAATGTACCAAGTAAAATAGAGCGCGTTGTGGCAAAATATTAGCTGATATACCGGCCCAATTATTTGATTCCTGGTTCAGAAATCGGTCTATTCTATGTATAAATGCACCATTAGAAATATGCTATGGCCTGAGTCTGTATTTGTGAATTATATTTCATAAGTGAAGCTTCATTTAGACGATTTCTGGAGAAACAACGAATCAGAAAATAGACGACCCACCTCACTCTGGAACATGTAGTCCATGCGACACCATTAGATACAGACAAATACCTTCTTGGCTGCCGGATTCCAGCCGGTAGTGCTGGTATTGGCAATCCCATTAGGGCTCCGGAGGTGGGCGTGCACCGTCCACTATTTGCAGCCAACCCTAACGGCCATGGCCGGGTAACTTGAAAATTTTCTGGGGTATAAAAGACGCTCGATCTGCCACAATTTCCAACCAGTATCCGCGCCTGAAGGTCTGGCGATCTTCAATGTGAAAAGGATAGGATTGAACAAGAGTGATGAATATGACGACAAAACGCTGTGCACCAGTCAGAGTACTCAAATCATGATTGACCCAGTATACCCAAATTTCTGAACTCATCATTCTTGTTTTATTTTATTATTTTTGCAGGCTTAGGTGGTGGAGTGAAGAGAGGCGTATGTACAATGAGCGTGAAGCCAGTGGGAGACGTCAGGAATGTGACGCCTTTTGAGAGTGAATTGGCACCATTGGCATCGTAGAGAAGGGACACGACCGAGTGTGGCGCCAGTGGCATATGTAGAGAGTGAAGCACCGCTAGTGAGCTATCTTGGTGAAGTGACACCACGAAGATTCCGAGGTTGGGTTGACACCTCTAGTGAAATGGTGAAAGGTTGAATTTTCCAGTTTGGAGCGATGCCTCATCGCGTGGGAAGAGTACCAACGCGGCATATCGGCTAGGGCGTGGCGACACGTCAGCGACGCCCAGCCCCTGGAGGCAGAGGTGGCAGCCTCAATCCTGGCACTGGCACTAGCAACGGCGCGTTTGGGAGATCCAGGCCTGGGGCTCCTGCATCCCCACGACCGATGCCACGAATTAATCCCAATCCAGAATATGCCATTGATGCAGTGACAGCATGGGGTGCTGGAATGGGCGACGAAACGGGCAAATTGGGTGCTGGACAATGTGGAGCACGTCGACGCCAGGCAGGGGCATGTATGGAAGAGGGGGGAGACATGAATAGGGAGGAGAAAGGCGAGAATGGGCAGAAACGCAACGGCATAATGGAGACACGGAGAGAGCGACGAAACGACCAGAAGGGAAAAACACGGGCACATGTAGTTTGGTTAGGCGGTGGTGACCAAGGAGTAGTCGCCAAGGAGGAGTCGCCAGGCGATGTCAATAGAATGGGTGCCACTAGAATGGGAGCTACAGACTGATGGCTGAACCTGGACGGCCACCTTATGATTAAACACTATTCTGTTGGACCAGAATAACCAGTTTATTAAACACTAATTCGGTTCAACTAATGGCGACCAGAATAATGTTTAGACAAACTAATTCGATAGAACAATTGCACCAGAATTTAATTCTAAAGGATGAAGATTTTTTGCCTGAGAATTGCCTGAAAATCACCAACCAGCACTCGAATAATCCCAATGAGACTCCCGCATCCTTACCACCACCACCACCTACCACTCGTGGTTGCACGGACAATCCCCAACCCTTCCTCTCTACCGCCCCTTCACCCTTCCCTCATCCGCCTTCGCCCTTCCCTCTACCGCCTTCCCCATGGCCAGACCCTCACGTGAGGCTACGCGCACGCGTTTATACCCCTTTGGGCGCAGGGATGCAACAATCGCGCCTCCACCCCTGGCGGTTTCTGGCGTCTACCTCCCAGGCACTTTGCAGCATGTTGATGTTGATTGTGTCTACCACCGCGACGGGGCCTGCAAATTTCACTATATAATGCCAGGCCCCGCTGGTGTTCTATCCCAGCATCATCACTCCTTGATCACTCATTCCCTTGTCCACTCCTTGATCACTCATCCACTCATTCAACCCCCCTCCACCATGGCTTCCTCCCTTGACTTGAAAGCATTGTCCATGTTCGTCAACACCCCCATCACCCAGGACATGATCCACAAGATCGTGGTCACCACCTTGCAAGTGTTGCCATGCCAGGACTCCAAGAACCACACCTACAACGCCCAGGGCGAATTGAAGCCATTGCCTTCGTTGATGACGTTCTTGACCAAGTTGGTGCGCTACACCAACGTGTACACCGGAACCTTGATGGCCACCTTGGTGTACCTCAACAAGCTCAAGTCCAAGTTGCCCAAAAACGCGGCTGGGTTGCCATGCACCCGTCATCGTATCCTCTTGAGCTGCTTGATTCTCAGCTCCAAGTTCCACAACGACTCGTCTCCCAAGAACACCCACTGGGCCAAGTACACCGACGGCCTCTTCTCCACCAAGGACATCAACCTCATGGAGAGACAACTCCTCTACCTCTTGAACTGGGACTTGCGCGTGGACAACGAAGACATGGTCGACGCCCTTGACTCGTTCCTCGACCCCATCCGCTACGACTTGGTCAAGGCCGCCAAGTTGAGAAAGTACATGTCCAAGAGACTGGACGCCGGCGACGCCTCCACCCGCCACTTCGCCTCCGACGACGCGTTGCTGCCCCACCACCACTACAGACAGCTCTCATCCTCCTCCATTCTGTCGGTGGCCTCCTCGGTCATGGACTCGGCCTCCTCATCTTCGTCCTCAGTGGGCTCGCCTTCGCCCCTGGTGGATCCTGTCATTGAAATGACTGCCTTGAAGGAGGAGCTTGAATTGAACAAGTTGTTGAAACAATTGAACAACCCCCACGCACAAAGACAGAGCGTGGCTTCGGCTTATTAGGTATATTGGTTGGTACATACAGGTTAGGGTAGTTGCTGGCCACTACTTTCAGTTCTTCTATTTATTATTAATACAGGTTACGGTTAAACGGTGTAGATGGGGATGTGTATTTACTTTAGTCGACTACTGCACCACTGCAGAGCCTCATACAGTTCTCGCGTCTCGCTAGGGCCTCGCTTGAGTCTCGTTAGAGTCTCCCAGAGCTCTACCAGAGAAATGCCTGTACTAACTAGAGCCTTCCTAAAGCTTTACTGGCTTCTCTAGCCCTCGTACTGGCACCTGGGAATGGGACGAAAATTAGAGGGATGTTTCCTGAAAACGACTCGAGTTCCTAATACAACAGTGAGAGCCATGGGAACCGTGAAATGTTTCTTTAGGTTTATGTTTATCAGCTAATGTTTTACCTGGTCACTTATTAATGTTATTTTAGGTTCATTAATCATTAGTTTAATGAGTAAGAACGGTGCTAGTAAATTGTACCAGGGTGAGTCAAAATTATTGATCCAGCCCCAGATGGAAATATTACTCTCTAGCACCATGTGTATTACTTATGATGCTATAAAAAGTGTAATCCGACTTAGACATAGATCTTGTGTTAACACTTTATCTTGTGCTTCAGATAATCGAAGCTTTACCCAAAACCGCAATCCATGGCCGACTAAATCAGACCAGCTGTTGATGTTGCCCCAGAGTACTGCAGTGAACGTGTCCGGAGGAGTCATGAACAATGGGACTTACTTCTGCTGGAAGAAATTGGCTCTTTGAATTTTGCAAAATTACCATTCGTTGATTTATTCAGATTGTCTACTTGCCATGGATACCGCAACGTTGCTATTATTCTCCCTACACTCGCTATTCTGATACAGTGTGGGCCACTACGAATGATGCTCTACCCAGTCTAGCACGAGCCTTGTAGTTCATTCATCTCGTCCCTCTTGTAAACTTCGAACTTGAACAGTGCTGCTAACTACATAGCTGGCTACTCCGACCTCGCAGCCCTGGATGCCTCCCTACAAACATCCTTGCGAGAGCTCTCAAGATCCTCCCTAATCTCCCTGGGAACCCTCGCTAGCCTCGCTAACCCTCAGCCTCCAGACCCAACTACTTTTTCCCTGCGCGTCCTCACTACCTCCCTAGCCCTCACTATTATCCCTGACTCTCTCCCTAAGACTCATAGTCACATGACTACTACTCCCACTCCACACTACCACTCCACACTCTCCATACCCTCCACCGTACTTCCACTCCACCCTCTACCACGATCTCTCCGTACCATCCCCCCCTAACCCCCTTTAACTCCCGCCTTATCCCTCCCTAACCCTCTTAATCCTTCCTACCACATACCTTCCCGTAGCTCCGGACGTCCTCCCGTCGCCCTATCCCCGATTCATCCTCGCGCACTAAAAAACGAGTGATCCTCACTAACCGCCAGTAATCACCACCATCTAATCACACCCATCCAGTCTATCAGACATACCCAACATGTACGTGCTAAGACAGACAGCCTTCAGCAAGGCCAGGCTGCTTCACACTACCCGCATCTTGAGTAAGGACGAAAAGTCCAAACAACTCCTCAAGAACTTGGGGATATCCCTCCAGAAAGGCAATCTCAAAGCAGAAGAACCAGAGCGCCAGGAACGGGACGATAAGACGGACAGCCCGTCCGAGATCCCCAAGGACGAGAAGATGGCCCACGACAAGCTCGTCAAGACTAGCGTTGAATCCGAAACTGATCCGTCTTCGGACACCAAGCCCAGCAACGATGGCTTGAGCACCTCCAAACTCGAGCCAGCGTCATCTCAATACCAGGACAGCATCGACAGACTCCACGCTGCCTACAACGTCGTGTCGCACATGACCACGGACGACTTGATGATCCAGAAGAACTTGGATCAGGAAAGACAGCTCTTCTCCAACAACTCCAACCACTTCTTGAACCGCAAGGACATCGTCAAGCACCTCCCCGAAGAGGTGGACCTCTTCAACCCTGAGGAGCTCAAGCGCATCGAAGAAATCTACGAGAAGTTGACCCTCCTCGACACCGACAAGTCGGTGCAGTACAAGTACTACAAGAGATACTTGAAGAAATACAGCGATCCGGTGTTGATCATGATCCAGGAGTTCAACGGCATCAACAAGAAGTTCAAGCTGTTGAGAAGAAAGGAGTCTGAGAGCTTGAGCTTGAACCCTGGTGCCTACTACTACAACGAGAATCTACTTGGGGCCCCCTACAATGTGATTGGATTCGACACCACCATTAGCGGATTGCCTTTGAGAAGTGGCAAGCACAAGGTCAGCGAGAAATTCTATCCCCAGGAGTTTGTGGAAGACTTGCAAATGTATCGGACCAAAATTCCCATTTACAAGAGAGATTTGGACTTCATCGAACAAGAAGAGTCGTTCAGAAACATCAACCCCAAAAAGGTGCTGCTGCTCAAGCAAGATAACGCACAGGCCGACTTGTCGACTCCAGAGCAGTTGAACCACTTTTTCAGCAAGATCTACAATCAACTAGAAATCCCGTTGAATGCCATCAATATCAACTCAGTTGAGAACTATAACTGTCTCAATTTGAACAATGAAACAGTCATACGGGTGGAGAACGAAATTTTGTTGATGAAGAAGTCTTTGCAGCATGAAATCGAAACCGTGATGATGAAATCGTCCTTGAATTCGAGAGTAATGATCCACAATAACCCCAACCACTTGAAACACAACCAATATAGATTATACGAGACCAAATCCTCAGACTTTATCGACTCATCCGCATTGGTGGTGATCAACCACCACATCAAGGAATTCAACTTGATTCCCAATTATGCATTGATTCTCAACACCTTGAAACAACACAAGAACTTGAGAAACCATCTATACAAGGTGTTCCTTATCAACTTGGAGGATCAGATCGATATACTCTTCAGAATCAAATATATCAACGAGAAGGAAATGAACCGTTTCATGAAAAGAATGATCAAGAACATAGGCCACACCATCAAATTCAAGTTGGAGAAGTTATTCAAGCCATTGTGGAAAACTGATACCACCAAGACCACTGCTAACGTCGGCAGTGGAAGGCGGGTCGGTTTCGGTTTACACGATAAGAAGACAGATGCAGAAGAGTATGATGCGTTGATCTTCAGTCCCTATCTCAACCACACCAATTGCTTCAAGAGAATTTACTGGTTAAATAATAGAGTGAGGAATTTTGATGATGGAGTCAAGAACACTCGGGTGTTGAGGCGGTCGGGGTTGCAGATCAACTGGAAGAGCTTGGACAATTTAGTTGAATACTAGCCTGGTGAGGTAATAGACGGTGGAGTACATATTTAGCATAGAGTAATATTAGAGGATTGACGCAGTGGCCGTTTGTAGATTGACCTGATTTCGCATGAACATATCCAGACTATTCGTTGGTTGATTTCAAATTACGACACATTGAAACGGTCCATCCTCGAAATAGAAGCAAAGAGGTGAAATTCAAATTCATAAGCACTCGATGAGATGGGATGAAGCTGGCTATGGAACTAACTGTAGCAGATTATGAGAGGAGAGAGTTGCCAAAGAATAAGCAAAACTTGCCAACCAATTAAAACTAGAAGAAGAAGTAAAAATTGAGAATTTGGAGACCCGTCTACACTACATAATCTCTCTGATGCTCCTAATAGTAAGCATAGGACCTATGTTGGTTGTGACATAGGGAAGATTCTCATGGTCATTAGATGCACAACTCTCAGATGGAGCTCATGATCAGTTTTACCCTGAATAAAATTCTATCTGTCTACATAAATGAAATGTCAGCCTGACGCAAACAACTTCGCATACGCCCCACACCAGCCCCCTACCATTGAAATCCAGCACGGAAACCACTCGTAGCCCGATCTCAGTTTCGTGCTCAAAAGTAATTAGTGATGATTTCCTTCCTGCACACAGTACGCAGCCTCCTCCAGATGATGAAAAATTCACCAACTGGTACCAACACAACCACCACGCCATGGCTTACAAGAAAGTGGGACCCCCACCTAAGAACCTCCCTCCCTTGCCGAGGTTAAAGATAAGAAGACCCACAGTCGCCAAGTCCACCAACCAGTGCTTTGTGCTCATGTCTTCGTTGTTGAACTGCTGGGCCTCCAACGGTGAAGGTGCCTTGCAATGCTCCAGTTTCGAGCACGATTTGAAGAGCTGTATGGAGGTGCACAAGCCTGACCAAGAGAGATGGAGTACCATCAACTACCATGCCGGAAGATTGTATCCTAAGTTGAGAGGAAAGGTCAACGATTAGAAGGCCAAGCAGGTCAGTTGGGGCCGACGCTTGAAGCATATCCCAGCGAGTGGGTCCATGTGACGACCGCTCGTGGACAGGAACACTCTGGGTGTCCACATTGTAAATATTAATTCCATACACGGTATGGTGGTGTTATTCTAGTAATAAACGTGCACATGATGAAAAGCGTAGGGTGCGATGGTGAAAGAGCACGAAAAACAGCATTCAACATCGATACTAGCATATCTAGACAATGTGCTTACAAAGACAAGGACGGCAGCTTCGACTTGAATTGCCTTGAATAGAACTGGTCTGTTTGGAATTCAAAAAAATGCGATTTCTGTGGATCGAACACAGGACCTTCAGATTAACTGTGACTGAATCTCTTCAGTCNGACGCTCTCCCAACTGAGCTAAAACCGCTTTCTATGAAGAAATTGCCGATATTGCCGATACGAAGAAGCCTGGAACCGTGTATAATTCTCTTGCATATAGGCCTTTCTCCCATTTTCTCCTCAAGTACAGTTCTTTGGGCTCTAAAAAGGTACTCCATGGATAAAGGAGAGCTGTACTTACAGGGGAGGTCTTTCTGCCTCCTTTTTTGTTTTCTTTTTTAATGGTGGTTGACCATCAATGGAAATTCCCAAAAAATAGAGAAGAGCCTCGAAAATAGACAATAGTGTATCCATGGCAATAGGCATATAGTCAGTAAATTATAATATACCTACCAGTAGCAAAAAAAAAAAAACCACTACTCTGGGGAACCTTTAGCAAGTTTGTCGGTGTCAGTGCCTGAAGTATATATTAGCGTTACCTGAGCCGGCATTGAATAGCGGCTGGTCGTATCATCCCAACAGCTTGTCTCTGGTCTCGATTTTCCCCCGCTATCTTGTCAGGTTTGCTCTAGGTTGCACCTTTATGTTGACTGTTCGTTTCGCACTTTCCTACTGAAGCATCAAGCTGCAAAATTCAGCAAAAACCGATTTTAATTTTTATTTAGATTTTAAAGGTTTGATGGTGTGTAATAGATATATATTCAGTTGACTATGATATACTTCCCATTAGCAAAAAATACAAAAAAAACATGGCAATAAGTGTATAGCCAGCATTATAAAATACTTCCCATGAGCAAGAAAAATGAAGGAGCAGATCATAAATGAGACACAACCAAAAATCTTCTTCCTATAATAGGAGCAAGAAGTCAAAGCAATATCCTATCCACCGTTCTGAAGGACCCACCAATGCCTTTACAGAACCTCTGGCCCCCGGTCCGACTACTGAAATAAACCAGTCGGTTTCAACGGACGTTGATGACACCGTGTTATCAAATGGCAGCACGAAATCCCAACTTAATCCCAGGCAAATGTGGGAAAGTACTCTGCAGCCCCCGAGCATCAGCAACTCCAAGGCTCCAGCAAAGAAACTGGATGCCGATCTCCTTACACAAGCGTTAAAAAACCCTATTGGATTTCCGTTCAACGACAGAATCAACAGAATTGTAGCGATATACAAAGATTACAGATGCCTACCAGCCGCAAGTAAAATAGGACTCGTTGACCTGGAAACCCAGTACCGAATGGAAAAGGATGGCCGTTGGATGGAATTCGAATATCAACTGCTTGTGGACTCCTACATTTACAGAGAAATCCCTTCTCTACACCAAGCGAAAGCATGGAAGAAGAAGATGGCATCAGTCCACCCTAATGTCGTCATACCATATTTAAATATTGTTACAGTACCAAGGAAGGAGTATTGCCACTTCAGAATTACCCAGAGTTGCAACAACATCCATCACTTAGAAAGTTCCATCAAGGCGTATATGAAAAACCAATTCCAATCTAAAAAGAAACTTCGCACTTTATTGGAAGAAGATCTCGCATTTACCTCGACGAGACTTACAAGGGCCATACCAGGCACTAACGATTGGGCTGACCTCACCCAGAAGAAAGGTGACTTGAAGTCAGAGATTAGAGACACAGCAAAGTGGACCCACTTCTTTAATGTAGGTTTTAATACCCCAGAAGTCAACATCTTAAACAACACCGTTAAATTCGGCGTTATCCCTCTCAACGATGATGCAAAAGAATTTGATGAGGAAGCGAAATGGATCAAGCAACAATATGCTAATGCAATCATCCCCGTTGTGGACGAAAAGGGCGATTCAGTAGAGGACTTACCTTACCGCTTAGAATATGAGGAACCACGCGTCAACTACATGATCGTGAAATTCGACATCTGGAATCAAATATCAAGAATGTGGAAAGACGTCTTGATAGACAAACACTTCTTCCAATCCGAGGAAGAACCAGTCATCATAGCTGCAGAACAGATCACAAGTAGTTCCAAACACAGTAGATGCCACATCTTTCACGTTCTCTTGGCCTTAGAAGATTGTTTAATTCTCCCACATTTAAATGGAACAATGTCAAACTTGACAATTATCTCGCACTACGGAGCAGCAACAAATTGGAAAAGTTGATTAGGATTCTTTGGAGTTTATGAATACAACGACGAGCACAAGGGGGGTTGAGTCGCATACCAAGCTGCAAAAAAACATCGAAAAACGATTCTACTCATTATTGATTTGAAAAAGTCTGGCCATAATGGTATGTTATCCATTGCAATATTTATATATAGTCATACTCAGCTAGCGTTGGCCAGTTACTTGGCAACTAAGGCTCTCTAAAGAGTAGATTAAAAAAATAGTACACTCACCATTGGCAAAAAAATCTGTTGGATCGAGGAGCTACCTTCCAAAGTGAATGGAGTATTCTTGGGGGTTAAATATTCTCCCTAGTTGTAAAGGCAGTCTTCGAAAAGGTCCGTAGAACGTTTGTCCAAGATAGGCTCATATGAACCGAACAGTAAAATAAACATTCAAACTGAAGAAGCGAGGAAGCAGAAATTTTGTATTTCAGTCCGGATAGTAACTTACCTAGTTGCAAAAAAGTAGAAATTCTTCTGACTTTAGACACAACTAACTCGGAGTAGAGAGGACTGAATACAATCCGGTTCTCGACGTTATTAATTTTTCAATATAGAGTAAATCGAAATAGAGGAATATCTAAGAATCTCACCGTTGGTCAAATCGAATTTCTGTACAGAGTGTATTGCCTAAGAATCAATTAATGCCCGATTCCTTGAGTTGTGCATCTACTTGCCTTGAACATTGAACTAACTTATGGGCTGAGCATTCGTAACTACAGTGAATTCGGGGCTTAGACTAATATGCCCCAACACAGTGAACTATGGGAAATTCATGGCTGCAGTTTACAGTATGGCAATGGTACTTGTGTACCAGAATGCTCTATGGAAATAATGACTCATCAAGTCCAGAATTAAGTTGCTGGTTACTCCCCATAAGTGGATATTTCACTGCCCTGATGAAGAAAAGGCTCAAACTGGAAATTATCCCTAGTGTTTTTAGGGTGCGAGGGAGACCCTTGGTACGATTGAGCGTTGTATTGAGCTGAGGAGCTAACTCCAAACCGAACCATAAATACTGCAATGGACCTACTAATGGTAATTCTCACGCAAGAATCAGATCCAATCTGGTGCATACCAGCAAATCCACGGCATCAATACCTACGAGCCCTACCCCTTAAGGGCTTATCGAGGAGAACAGGAATACCTATTTTTTCCGACCTTAATAGACTTCCGTACCTTAATGTGCTCCCTCCTTACGGTTCCACGTTCCCTATTCTGCCGTGGACCCTGGATACCCCTCCAGGTATAAACCTATTGTTACTAATCAGAAGAGAAAAATGGATCCACCGGACCGTCACCGTGACTCACCTCCACGATAGCCCAGCAAATAATCGCATATTTTATCCGCATGGGTAACCACGGTGACCACTCGTGCCACGCTCCTTCCGTAACACCATCCTCCGCATCTTCTACACTCACCACTCCCGGAACCCGGTCGTCTGGACCAGCCCGTTCGGGAAGTGTGGGGCTTTGGTGCGAGCACGGACACCATCAGCCACATCAGTCATGTTAGGCAAAAGTGTCGTAGTACGCCTTACTGAGTAGAAACATCGTAGTAGTCTTGAGCCATCGGTAGTTCGTCGCATCTTCTCTTCATCTTCTCGAGTGGCTTCTTTTCTTGATACATCTTCTATCTTCTATCTTCTATCTTAATCTGCGCAACGTATGTGCCTGAATTTCATCTGCGAAACAGATTTCTCATCACTAGATCCACCAATAGCAGTACCAACCCACCAGCACCCACTCGTTCCAACCCACCAACATCCACTAGTACCAGCACCCACTAGTACCAGCACCGCTTCTAGTACTACCATCTACCACCATCAATAACACCACTCGAACCATCAGCACCACCACTAGCACTACCACCACAACCACCCTAGGGAATGCGTCTCCTGGTCCTCTTCCTCGCCTTCCTCGCGGTGCTAGGCCACTCTGCGTTTCTACAGGCCTCAGAGTGTAGCGTGGACCGTGACCTGGTCCCGCTACTGCCGTTCGTCATCGATGGCGCCTTGGACGAGAAGTCCCAGAAGCTCAAGTTCTTCATCAACTCCATGGTCATAGACCCCACGTTCGAGGGTCCAGACCGCAGAAACACCCTGGCGCCAGAGTACGCCAAGCTCGCCAAGCCTGTCATTACAGACGTGGATCCCTCCACAAACAGATACACCACGTTCCACATCGAAATCGACTTTATGGGCAAAACCTTCATCAACGAAAACAGGCGTTTCTGCGACATGGTACTAGTCAAAGACACAGAGGCGTTCGAAAACGGCCCTCGTTTCCATCCACCCACTCCCGTGGTCAACACGTCCGACGAACGTCCGACTCTCACCAGAGGCATGTATCCCAGTGGGTTTTCCCAGAATAGGACCTACCAGTCAGGCTCTGCTTCCAAGAACAGAAACCACCGAAGATATTTGCTCGACTACACGTCAGACTCGGATGTCGACGGCGAGGGCACTGAAATCGACGTGAACCAGCCGTCTGGACCTGCCAATTTGGCCAACTCCAACGCCAGCATCGAGTACATTTTCGACGAGCTTGACGGCGTGTTGGAGCACTGTCCGTTGTACGACGGCGACTCCATCGTCATGTACTACGAGGCCGACATTTCACGGCATTTCCACCGTTTGGGTTCCTACACCGTCAAATTCTCAGTGGTTTCCAACGACAAAGATTCCCAGATGATCGGATGCAGTCGAGTCTACGTGACTCCAGTCCAGACAGACACCATCTCAAGTGCCCTCATCATCGGCATCGTGGTGTTGCTCGTGGTCACAGGCTTCGTCAACGCCTTCACCATGGTGTACTCGTCGTACCAGGAATCTTCCAACCCCTGCTTATTCCAGGCGTCCACCATCTGCAACGAAAACCTCTTGAAACAGTTGGATGCAACCGTACCACGCATTATTCTCTATCTCCAATTTGCACTCTTCATCGGAGGCCTCGACCTCCAGTACCCTGGCTTCTACCAGCCCCTCATCGGTGAAATTCGTTGGTGTGCATTGTTGGGATACAACATCATCAACAGCAGCAAGGGCAAGAAAGGCGTTCGTCTGGACAACATCTACCGTACGTTCAATCTCGGAGGCCTCAAGCGGTTGACTATCTTGTCGACAGATCTTTCGGACCACTACAGCTGGGCCAACTTCATTCTCTGCTTCGTGATCTGGTTATTCGTTCAGTGTGCGTTGATCCAGCTTCTCTTGGGCTTGAAGAAGATGGTTGACATCTTGATCAAAAAATTCAACAAAAACAAGACAAAAGAGAGTCTCCTCAACGATCACGCCGACTTCGACTTCACGATACTGAAAAGCATTTGTTTCATGCTTGGCCATGTGCTAGAGTCATTTTTGGTGCTCTTTGCTTTGCCTTTCTTGGTGTTGACCACTTCGGTGTTCTACAACTCAGCAAACGTGTATGGCCGTCATTTCTACCCAAATCTCAGGGCCTTGGAAACGAATGCTTTCAGTGTGACTACCCCATACCTGACCATGTTTGAGCCGTACTTGTTGTACTACGAAACCAAAAACTCAAATCGCACATTGGGTGACATTGGAGGCTCGTTGTTCAACCTCACAGACGAAAATACCAATATGACCATGGCGTTGTTGGTTTCCAATTATAACAGTGTCCCTATTCCAGTGACAGTCTTTGCCAGTCTTCTCTTTGCGTTGTGGCTTGGATTGGCAAGCTACTTCATTTTCAACTACCTCATCAGCTTCAAAAAATGGGGCATAATTGCCAACAAAAAGGTGTCAAGACTTTACACCTCCATCAAGACTGTGATGTTGTGGGGATTCGTCTACCAAACATACCATCCAGGGAGGTTGTACTTCATCATTAGCACCACTTTGTCCCTCGTGTGTAAGCTGCTTGTCATTGGTTGCTTGCAGAACAGCGGACTCTTCCAGGTGGCTATATTGATCATCTTGGAGTTCTTGGAAGTCGCTTCTTTGTTTATCATCAGGCCCAACTACGTCAGTTTGCGCAGAGTGTCTGCAGTTTGGATTTTACCAGTTGCCAGATTATTGGTTACAATTCTTTGTATCACTTATGTGAAGGAGTTGGGGTTGAGTGAATCCGTGAGAACTTATGTTGCCTATTCTCAATTCCTCATCCATGTGGTTGTGGCATTAGTTTTCATCATTCAATTGTGTTACTGCTTCGTCATAACCATTCTCTCCATCATCAAGACGAACAGGGCCAGAAAACAATACGCCAAGTACTCGTACAAAAATGGTAAACCCAACACTTTGGATGATTATCAAAAGGAGTTCGAGTACCAACCAGTTCAGATCCCAATAACTCCTGTAGTTGCAACTCCTTTGCCAGACATGTCATTGAAAGATGAAAAATACAACCAGTTTGCATATTCTCAAGCGGGAAAGAAATATGGTGGAGGGGTCTTTCAAGAGCACGAAGATGACGAGGACGACGAAGACTTGTACTACAGAAGTACTAGTCACAATAACACAGACAAATCATGTCTGCCAGGTGCTACAACTATTTCACAGACCAACGAAGTCGACGAGCATGAAATGGCATCAATAGGCGCCACCTCTGATACTCAGTCGTTCAGAAGGTTACAGTACTTTTCCAATTTGAGAAAACAGAAGAATGACTACAGAGTTAGGGAAGGCGACTACATCTACACGAAGTACTTTGTTGACGATTCAATTGACCCCGAAATAAAGGCGTTGTGGGATTCTAGACAAAATAGAAATAAAAACATCAACCGCCAATATCAAATGCACGCAGGAGGTCAACATCCAGATATGCCTTACAAGAAGCCAGAATCAGACCCTGGTTTCTTGACAAACCTCATCACAGTTTTAAAACCAAAACCTAAAGAAAAAGGTTTTCATGTCTCAAGACCAAGACAATTGATAGTCAAGAAATTGTCAGAGGTGCATCAGAGTGAGACTGAGAGTGAGAGCAATGAGATGGCAGACACTTCTGAAGATAGCTCATACTTACAGTTGCATGAGTCCAAGATTGAGTCCGATATGAGATGCAGCAAAACTCTTTCCAGTGGCTCCGAACAGCATGAAGAATAATAATGTGAAAATCCTTATAATTCCTTCCCTTTTGGGACTTTTTTAAACACGGCGGCCGTTTGGCTGGCCTTTACTTCATTTCTTGATATAGTTAATTTGGGCTTATAATTAATAGATTTTATGGTATTAGTAACGATACACTATGCTAGAAAACAGACCCTAGAACATGTAGCCCTGTGAACCGCAAGATAGAGGATGAACAACTCAAGGAAAGAGGTCGAATAATTGGCATTGTAGCCGTGGAGCAAAACGAATAATTAATGTTATTGAATTCACGAAATGCTCCGAAACGGATAGTTTACCAATCTATCGTTTCTCCAAATATTCTTCAAACTAATAAAATCCGTTTCAGGTTGAACAGAGAAATAATGAATGCCGATAATAAATTGGTAGAGAGTCCATCTGAGAACCTCAATATTTGGCTTGCCGATCCTGTCAACAAACTTAGCACTTCCTGCCTCTGAGAACGCCTACAAGTGACAACCATCTAAGCCCTTGGCTGATTTTCTATAAAGTATATAGTTACCAACCCTCTATCTATCCTAACAACTGCAAAATAATATACAATAACAAGATGCAATTATAATAATACCTATGTGAACTGCCGAATTGAATCGAAAACGAAATGCAAGGACATTCTGCATGGATTTTCACGAGACTCCATCCAGTTCCTTCTGCGTGTGAGAAATCCTCACAATTTATGTGGCTCTAGCCTTTTTACTGGTCACCTCATCCTCACTGGTGGAGTCGTCGCTGAATCTCTTCTTGATGATGTTTCTAATGAATTTGCCATCATCGATAAACTTGTAGTTTGCAAAGTCTCCGTTTTGGAAAGTTTTCTCCACTTTCAAACAGTTTTTGAGTGATTGGACCTCGGATTTTAGGACGACCTGGGCATAAATCCTTCTGGTTTCATCCTGAGACTTCTGGCCGATGTTTTCTCCATACTCTTCGAATGGCTCGCTGGCTACCTCAGGGTACTGAGCGAGTCTTTGTGCTATGATCTGTTCAAAGTTGGCCAAGAAAACCTTTGTCAATCTCTTGGATTCGATCAACTGATAAGTTTTCTTGAAAACTCTGCTTACCAACTGGAATTTGGGCTCGTAGGCCAACAACTCCATGGAGTTGATACGGTGGATCGACGAGATGATGGTCAAGATCTGGATCAAAAAGATGAGCTCCAAAATGACCTCACTGGTGGTGAAACAGTCGTAGGAGTCCAACACAATTTCTACCATTTCCGATTCCTCCTGCTCGATCTCCACTACCTTGTTCAAGATGGAGAAGATCTCCTGTACCGAGTCGACGCTCAATCCACTTTGCTGGACGAAGAAGTCCCTGATGATGCCGAGAGGAATCTCTCCGAAGTCATACTTGGAACCATTGGGCTCGATGTAGCCGTACCGTCTTAAAATCTCACTGTTGGGGTGGTCCGAATAGATGTTGTACACCTGGTCGCCCTTGCGGATGGGCTTAATGCTCTTCATCACCAAGTTGTCCTCGGTGTACATCAAGCTTGCATTGTGCAAGTTGGTGTTGGCGTTCAAGGTGTCAGCCAACGGGATCATGGACTTGAAGTAGCCGTCATTGAGGAGGTGAGCGTCGTCGTAGCTGGCGTCGTCGTCCTGGGCGTCGTGGTTCTTCTTGACCTGCTTGGCCTTTTTGGAGCTTGCGTCCTTGGAGTTGTCGTTTTTGGGCTTTTTGTTGTTTTCTTCATCCTCTTCCTCATCTTCATCCTCCTCATCCTCACTTTCCTCCTCAGAGTCGAAATCGGGTCTGTCCACATCGAACGAATACGACATGATGATTGAGGCCACGCGGTGGTAGTCCTCCAAAGTCACCAGCTGCAACAGCGCCAAGCCGAGGTCTTGGACCACGACGGTGGGGAACAACTTGGCGTACATGGCCTCCGAGATGTCCTTTCCGATTCTGTCCAAGATCAACGACGGCTCCAAGTGCTTCAAGTCTTTTTCGGACCAGAACATCAACTGGTTGAACGTGTAGTTGTCGGAGTCGAGGATAGGCAACATGCAGAAGTACTGGTGCCATGGCGAGTCCTGTTTCTTGACCTGGATTTCGTAGAGCAAGGTGATGATCAACGACTCCCATTGGTTCAACGCAAAGAGCTTGGGACGGAGCTCGGGATGGTCAGTGACGAGCGACGAGTTGTCGACGTTGAGCATGGCACTGCGAGGAATCGTGAACAACACTTCGTCGTCTTTGATGTCTTGGGTGGCCACCAAACCACGGCCCTGATTCTGGGCACGGAGGTCGGCAATTTCCACCTTGGGCGAAACAGAGACGTTGTGCTCGGCCAACCACTGAATGAACGCTTTCGTAGTGGTTTCGAAGGGCATTGCACTGGTAGATGTGGAGGTGGAGAGCTGGAAATGTTAGAGATGATTCTTCGCACAGCTGGTGTGTGCCAAACTGCAACTTTCTATCAGAAAAGCAATACGGCGGACCGGAAAATTTTTCAGATTAGTCCAGGGTTGCTGGGCTGGCACGGAACGGAACACCACACAGGGTGGTGGTGGCACGCGCCAGGCCTTGGGCAGGTGGGTATGTCCTGTTGGCGGCTTCGGGATCATAGATCTGCCATGGTCCGGAGTGGCTGCGCACCGCGATGTGGCTAGTGGGCTGGGAGCGATAGTGTTCCTTGCGTGAGGCAGCAGCTCGTTAAGCACCGGCAAAAACAGTATCCTTGCGGCCCGGAAACCGCTCGAGGGCCAGACACGCGTCGGTAAACGGGGCAGATTACGAGACACAACAACCCCAGCTGTGTAGATAGTGAGACGGATTTCGGGCTTGGTGAAATAGACGAGGCGTTGGCGTACAGACCAAGACTAGTCTGGTGGGGAGTGGCTCGGGGCAGCCGCGGATTGTAGGACCCTTGCGGCTGGTGAACTGGTGCCAGAGATCGGTGCTACGTCGTTCTGGTGGGGGGATATGTTGATTACTACATCAAACCGTTGTCTGTCATGTCATGTCATACTCGCGTCAGAGTGACAGGAAACTGTCACCCCGCAGAAGGCACATGGCCCCAGTAAAGCAACTATCGGGGGGTCGCTGAAACTCGCTCGTAACGTCCCGCAACAAATCGCAATTGTCGTGTGAATGGCTGCAATTACAGTCCTTATTTGGCAATCACAGGACCGTCTACTCCACCACACGAACAAACACCTTGGATGGTACCCTCGTGTTGATCGGGTCCGACAACCGGCGTGCCCGCACGAAGTCGTCGTCGCTAGTGGCCACGGCTAGCAAGTCGTCTTGCAAGGCGATTTTCGCAACACTCTCGGAGAACTTGGGGTACATCTTGATTCGTTTCCTCTTATTGCAGTCCCACACGCACACGGCACCGTCTCCTCCCGATGTGTAGAGCGTGCCGTCCTGGGCCAACGCAAGTGAGTTTACGGGATACACCTCGTCGACTCCGTCGATCTTGTTGTGAGAACGGTGGCATTTGAACGTGAACCGTTTCGCTGCCTGTGTCTCCGGAGACAGGTCGTAGCACTCCAACGACACTCTTCCGTCAACCGTGCTGACAACAAAGCCCTGGTTGTCAGGAAGGCACTTCAAATCCTTGATTTGGTATTTGAGGCCAAGCTCCCTGCGTTCGTATGGCTTGGTTAGGTTGCGAAGATCGTAAAGCTCGATGTGGTTGGTGCTCAATCCCACCGTGAGTACATCTCTGGACGAGTCCATGGTGAAGATCTTGGCGGGTCTGGCAGCACCGACGCCTGCGTCGCTGCCCACGCGAGTTCTCGACACTTCCTGGTGCTGCCGTATGTCCAACACCCGGAAGGTTCCGTTAAAGGAGGAGGCAATGAGGGCGTTTTCGTCGCTCTCAACACGGCATATCTTGTTTATACCGTTGCTGATATCGGAGTCGGGTCCCAGGGGGCCAGGGGTATATATTGGGTGTAGCTTCATGTTCTCTTGGTCTATCTGGTTGATGGTCCCATCCAAACAGCCTACAAAGGCGCTTCCTCCAGTGAAAACCAGACTCAAAGGAGTCTCAGAGCTCTCAAGCACTGCCTGGAGGTCCACCTTGCCTGCTTTGGCGCAAGAGACGTCATAAAGAAGCACTTTGTTGTCCCAGGACGTCACTATGAGCTGGTGAGTAGGGGCCACTTTGAGATCCGAAACGATGTCAAGGGCGTGTGGCGAGGGGAGCTCGATAAACTGACTCATGATAGGTCAAGGAGATATACCACCAATGTGCGTAAGTGTGGATAATTGGTGATTGGGCGTGGAATGGAGTGGTGAGTTTGAGGAGATGATGCGGAGTTGATGGGATGATGGGGCGTGCGCTAACCAACTAAAGACAAGGTTGGGTTACAGTTAGAGGAAGATACCTACACGAAGTAGAAAGGAAGAGGCAGTTGATGGCACTGCTGGAAGTGCTTGTGTGCTATAATGTGGACGTCTCAAGGGCGGTTTTCATGTATGCTTTGAAGCAGCAGTAGGATGCGGTTGTGCGCAAGTGAATTTTCTACCCCAGATTTGGATGACTGGAGGAGGGGAGGATAGGTCAGTAGGGCTGGGATGATTAATGGATATTTGGAGTCCCCCTGACAGTAATACAATTCTAGTTAGCGGAATATCTCGCTTCTCATTTAGGGTGGAATGTAATTGGAATTAGTGGGATTATGTACTTCTAGATTTGATACAATTCTGGAATTTATCCTCTATGCGATTAAAATGTGCTTAGAATTGCTTGACTTTATTCTCTACTAGAGTGTAATTAGATTTGGACGATCAATTACTTTATTAGAATTTAATACATTAATATTTGGAAATTAATCCTCTCTAGAGCGTGATGCGATTATTTACTGGCATGTATCGCCTAGATCTAATATAATCCACAATGATTTATCATATCTGCTAGGCTGTGATTTAATCCAATAATTTATTGGTTTTTATCATTCTACGAGAGTTAAAATGATGCAATTACCTGGGATAAATATTAATTTATTTATCTGGTATTTTTCGTCTAGACTGGAATATCATAATTGCCAGGTAATTTATCCTCTTCGTGTAATGTGAATAGAATTACTGAATTTATCCATCTTCTGTAATTAAATGTATAATTATTTCGCCCTTTCGTAACTGTTTAATTGCTGTTATTTGTCCCACTAAGGGATTGTAATTTCCCTACTTAACAATTTTCTGATTACCTGATATTTACCCTCAAGTGCTTCATTTTCTTTAACCGACACAATTATCCATTCTCCCATTAATTGGACCTTCCTATCCGTCTCGAGGCCGGCTCGATGCGTCGGTTGGCGATTTTCAACTTGACAATCTCTCCTGGGTCCTGGTCTGGCTCTACCCAGGCGAAGTTCTCGCCGTGGGTCAACCAGAATTCCAAGAATCGCAATTCCTCATCGAGCTCGTTCAACACCATCTTCTTCTTGTGCAACTGGACCTTGAAGTACACCTGCAACTGGTCCATCTCGGGGTCCTTGCCATCGTCCAGCGACGGCATCTCGAGGATGTACTCGTTGTGGTCAAACATGTTCATGTTGGACTCTTTTCGGACCTCGCTGTGATGGAAATTCCGCACGTTGACCTCGTTGTGCTCCTCGTAGTGGGTGATGATTCGGTTCACAGCAACAAGCTCCTCCTGGTGCACGAATTTGTACCATAGAGAGTTGTAGGACCTCCATCGGATGCGTGATAGGTGGGTGGTCAAGTTAGACCTGAGAAGCCCGTAGTAAACTGTACCCCATAAGCCGTAGTTGACAAGAGCCCACGCCCAAAAGGGGAACAACGGCAAGAGACAGGCTTCGATGGCACTCAACCCTGTGGTAGTCAACACCAACGCCGCTAGCGACGTCACAAGCTGGTTTCTTCGCACTTCCTGGAACCTCTTCGATCCCACAGTACGATCCACCAACACAAACAGGTTATAGTAGTTCTTCTGGTCGAGTAGGGTTCCGAGAACCGTGTGGAATACCGAGGTGTCGTTTCTGGATGAGGCTTGCCCCATGCTGGTCTCGCAGAGTCCCACGAGATGCTGGAAATTGGAGGGCTGGGGTCGACAGGTGACGTATTCTTTGATCAACGAGTCGGAGGATGTGAAGAGGAGACGATTGGCAGGCGATGTCAAGAACTTCCACAAGGTGTGCTCAATCTGAGCCCCTCCAGCAGTCTTGAGGCCTAGCATCTCCGATGTCAAGACACTAGTGCTGGAGGCATGGGTCTTTGGCTTGCGCTGGAGGGTCCTGCTGGCTCGTATACAGTCTACGAGGAGCGTATGGGGGCTGATGGAAGCGGGGGGCCTTGTGTTGATACGGTTGAGGAGGGTCTCGTAGTTGAGTGGGGCCCGGGAATAGTACGACACCAGACGGGTATGGCAATAAGAGAGATGGAAAGCTGCATTGGCTGATGCATTCGATGGCATGGCTCCGGTAAGCCCGATAGTGGGACGGAGAACGCACGGAGATGAGCAGCAGTGTCGTAGTACGGGCATGGCGGGGGTTTTGGCGGGGTTTTGGTGTAGGGCCTGGTGATGACAGTGATGGATTTGGCGATGGGATTATCTGCAGGACGGTGAAGAGATGGGGTGGAGTGAAGAAGTACGGATGTTTGGGCAGGCGTTCTGGGACGGGAAACGGCTACACGGGTGGGGAGCCACCACTACAGGGCCCCGCCACGCTGGAAAGCGCCTGATGGGCCCAGACGACAAAGCTTATCGTCCTCGTCCTCGTCTAAACACGTGACAATACACACGTGACCTAATCACCCTTCCCGTTTCGGCCAAACATAAACATCCTTCCACGATAAATCACCATTTCTCCTCGAGTCTTTTCCCCAACAATGCCTCCCAATCCTCCAGAAGAGCCCTCCTACGGCTACGACCAGCACACCATTCTCCCCTCGCCCACACCCTCGGCGTCCTCGAGTGGTGCCTCTCAAAACGCCCCCAATCCCCATCGCCATGGTCCCTTCAGAGACCACGAAGCTGCCGCTCGAAACACCTCACAATTCTCCCACAATTCACACCACTCAGATGGCCAGGCGTCTCGCAAGTCCATAGCCTCGGACTTCAAGGGATTCCAGCCACCTCCAGCTCCAAAAGTCCGCGATGCCATGGGCAACAGAGAGTCGTATATCTCGCTGTTTTCCGATTATTCGGCGAGAATTGACAACGTCGATGATATGGGAGCCCAGCCACAGCATGTCAAGCTCGTTGACGACTCTCGCAGCGTTCCTCGCCACCAAATAGCCATAGATATGTCAGATTTGACTTCAGAAGCTTCCTCTGTAAACTATGGCAAGCTTCCCACAATCGTCACCACGGCCCAGAAGGGTAGTCCAGAGGCCAAGGTTCTGCCAGACTACTCCTACGACACCAACATCGAGGCAGCAGTCCCCCAAAGATCGCCCAGAAGACCCAAATCCGAAATTATCTCCCTGGGCCAGACACAGGCATTGCACAAGGCCCTCGAGAGCACCAAGAAGGCCAAACATAGGAAGCACAAGTCTGTGGCTTTGAGCGATGATTTGGACGATTTGATGAAAACTGCCAGCAATTTGGAGTCTTTAGAAGGTGAGGACTTCTACACGGACGACGTCTCAAGTGGGAACAATGACCCCAGGGACCCAGCAGAGGCAGTCAAGGCAGCTACAGCCTCTCCAGAAGACTCGGTTATCACTATCGTGAAGGCCAGAGAGGGCAAAAACTTGCCTCCAAGACCCTCGTTTGAGCACTTGAGAAGAGCCCGCGAAGTTAGCAACGCCCTTCAGGAAAAGGACTTGTACGAATCGGGAATCAAGGAGCCACACGAAGCACAGAAACCTGTCGAACCTGGGCCCGTTGAAGGTCGAAGCAGGCTGTTTGGTCTGGTCGACCCAATCATAGGCTATAAGGGCCCGGGTGTGGACCCGTACCTGGGCCCAGGAATCCAAAAGGACTTCAGCTACAAGGGCTTGACGTTCTCTGACGAAAGTGTCAATCCTGTGACAAAGGTCCAAGAGAAAATCGGCAAAGAATTTCCCAAGAAAAAACTTGAGGACGATATCCCCCATACCACAGAGCCAGTCATTGCCAGCAGTTCCCCCAATCCCGCTGAAACCGGTAACAGGGACTACGAGCCTATTCCAGCGGCTGTGGAAACCTCGTCAATTTCTTCCAAGCTTTCCAGCGATTCACATCTTCCAGACCAATCCGCTGACGCAACCTATGCACAAGACTTCAATCCCACACCCTCACAGACACCCAACCCAAACGAACGTCACAATTCTACCTCTTCTTTCTACCCAGATAGCAGAAAATATTCCGCTGCCAGCAGCTACCACGTCAAAAACACTACTGGGCCTGCAACCATTGGTGTCGATCCAAAAACCACAAACGATGAGGACGAATACTACGACATAGGCGAGCCTGTTATTGTGCACAACCCAGCCAGAGTCAGATCGGTCAAAGATAGCACCACTAGACTCCCAACCCACAAGAGAACCAAGAGCAAAAGCAAAAAGGTTCGGGGTTCTCGGGCATCTCGTGAGCTCAGACCCTTCAGCTACAGCACCTTGATCAGCTTGTTGGAGAGCATGAACGGAACCATCATAGGAGAAGAGTTCAGCCACTTGAACTTGCCCGTCAAGGAGAAGCAGTTGATCGAGAAAATCGTGGATTCGTTGTCGAGATTGACCCTGGACATGGTCATCGACGAGAACAGGTACGAGGTGGGCATCCAGAGATTGGAGAAGGCTTTGAGGGTGTTAGAAGGGTTCATGTAGTCGGGTTTTTCAGTTCACTCCAATAATTTTCCAATTTTCGCAGCCAAAATGCAGCAACTTTATCTTCGCTACATACATGCGGAGTTCACCATTGCCAGGCATTCATCGGTCTAGCGTTGTAACATAGTGATTGTACAGTGGGCGTGACTACACTAGCGATAATGATACATTAATATAATACATTGTAGTATGGATTTTTGGCGCAACATGCCGTGTGCCGCTACCTAAGTGACACCAAGCACTTAAGAATTGGCTCAGCTTGAATTGTTGCACTCTATTCAGCTTTCGCGTACACCAAGAAGCACTTCGAGATTTTGACCATCACCTCCTCTACTAATTCCACATTGACCAAAAAGTCATAGTTCAATTTGATCAATGAAGGAGTCAGTGCCTCAGCATCAGAGGGATTGGAACTGGTGGATGACGGAGTTTGGACCTGAGCCTGCGATGCCTTGATTTTTCTCTGGCACTCAACATCAACCTCGTTGATGGCCTTGAAAATCAACTCGAAGAGTCCTTTGTACTTCAAGTTCTTAGAATTCAAGTTGTCCTTCAATGAAATCTTGACTATATTCGTATTTCCCTTCTCGAACTTATTGTTCTTAAATGTCAACGTTATAACAAACTTGTCATTTTGAGTCTTCTTGGAACCAGAAGCACTCAAATAATTGATATAGAACATATACTGGATCTGATTGAGTGAGGGCAACTTCACATCAAAGTTCAATTTTGGCATTTTATGAACCCCTATCAATGGCATCGTCTCTGAATGATTGAATAACGTATGTATACTTTGGATAGACTTGAAAATCGGATTAAATTCCTTGAAGTACTTAATAATTCCAACAATTGGGTCTGTCCCAGCGTCCTTCTTGGTGGCCAAGCTTGCGTGATCTTTCAAGTATCTGTTCATGTAGATCAAAATAAGGTTGAGTTCATTCTGCTTAGGTTTTATATGTTCAGTCGATTCACCCTGTTCTTCTTGCTTAACCTCTTCGGCGTCTTTGTCAGATTTGATGAATTCATGTGCAGCTAATGTTATGGAATCCGTGGACTTTTCTGGTAGCTTAATCACTAAGTCTTCAATATTATCATCAACTTTAATGGTGATGTCGTTAATTGAGTTGGTTAGCACTCTAATATTATTCTTATTCAACTGGTCCAAAATCTTAATAAGCTCATTGAGTTTGTTCAAGTTGTTGAAGATCAAATCAAGTAGATTTTTGGAGGATGAAGAGGTGTCAGAAAATTCTAAAATATCCTCACTTTTTCCATTGCCCCCCATTCTGCTTGTAAGATTAATTAAATCGTTAATCTCAAAAATCTTCTTGGACTCGTCAATTTTAATTAGCTTGTCTTCAGAATTTTTGATGGCAAGATTCCTCAAGTTTCCAAATAACTTTAATTTCATCTGAGTTTGCTGGTTCACATTAATCAAACTGATCTTCAAGAAAAGACTAGTAGAAGAATTGTACACGGGAAGAAGGTGATCATTGTACAACAATAAGATGGATTCATAGGAAATTGGTGAAGGAGGTGTGGGATCATTAGGGCTTGCTTCCTTGTCCTCTATATGACCATCACTATCCTTCTCGTCTTTAATCTCTGTCACGGAATCATTACCATTCAATTCTTCCTTAACCTTGATGGTCTCATGATTTTCATCTTCTGGTACTTCAAGATTGAACTTCTTTAAAACTTGATCAATCTTCTCCACCTTTAAGTGCTTGATGTTTCTTAGTTGTAACTCCTCCAAAATCATGTGATCAATAATCATATTCGAGCACAATTTAGATAAGCTTGAGAAAAATCTGAAATCCAACATGATTGGCTCGTCATCATCTCCATCCTTCAACAAGAGTTTCTGTATCCATTGAACTTTCCAATCTCCGTTTATAGATTTAATTCTAGAAACCCACCAATGCGTACTATTTGTAATTCCATTTGTCAAGTTAATCAAATACCAAGATGATGGCCAGTTTTTGCGACGGTAAAACTGGATCTTAGTCAGATTGGTCGATATGTTGTTTATATAGCTGAGCAACTTGCCTGTCTCATATTCATTTAATTTGATGATACTGTTGTTAATCCATTCGGTGGTAATAAGGCGGTTGTGGATCTCCTTGGTATAAGTTTCGAGTCTTAGCTGTACTAAACTCTCAACCACATTGTTGATTAAGTCCAGTTCGCTCAAGAAAAATTTGTTTTGAATCTTTAAAGGAATAGAATTGATTCTCTTTGTGAATTGATTCTGGATCGGGGTTGGGTCTATAAAGTAAAAGTAACCGGTGGCTGGATTAATAGCGAAAATGGTTGTTTTTTTTGGGGACAATTTTATGAGCAATTGAAGTGGTGAAATATATGAGATTTGATCTTCTTGGGTTGTCGAGGACTTAGAAACCCGAGAAGTAAATTGATTATAGATGCTGGATATTAAGCCTTCTGAATGCTTATTAATTATGGTGTTGAGAATCAATTCAACGCTCAAGTCTGATTCTTCCTCGCCAGAACCTTCTTCTTCATCGGCTGAGTCTGAGGGGAGCGACTCCTTGAATATGTCCACTATACCATGATCAAGGACGTAACCTCCGTTCTTGAACCATCTGAAGTTTAAGTTGTAGGATCTGTCGATACCAATTTCGATGAACGATTTCCAGTTTCTCGATAAATAATGGCCACACCAATAGTTGATGATAATTAAGGACTTACCGTTTTGATAGTTGAATTGGATACTGCTTTTCCACTTTGAGTTGGACACCAAGTCCTTCAATTGTTTGGCGATTAAGTATAATTTGAACGAAATGGAGTACTTATGAAGTAAGTCGTACAACCCATTCAATCCTTGGTTCAATAGTATCGTGTTGACGGTCTTTTCCAACTTTTCGTGCGAGTTTTGGGGTAGTCTAGTTGTGATTTTGTTATGTCTATGAGTTATGAGCGAGGTTTCGGGATTGATACCAAACAAGAACTTGAAGTCCACAAAGTAAAACGGCGACTTGTAATAGTCCTCGTTGGTTTCGATCACGAGGTCGTTGGCGACCGTGATGGCCACCTGAAATTCACTCAGGACCGAAAATATGATCCGCCCGTCCTTGATCTCGTACTCCTTCAAGAATCTGTCCGGGATGTCGGTGAGTGCCATTCTGGTCATCAATATGAGATTCAAGTCCTGTAGCACCTCCAAGGTCTTCTCCGGTGTCACCTTGGGCACCTTTAAGAAATTGTACGACGGGAGTTGCGGACGTCCCTTGAGAAGGACCTCCAAACTGGTGATCAAGTCCGAGTTGGGAAGCTTTGCTCCCGAGAAGCTGTTCAACGCGTTCAACTGGAAGCTCAACTGTTCGAAGTGGAATTCTTGCATGCGGAACCAGTTGAGAAGATCGATGAATTTGGACACGTCTTTGGAGTTACTGGCCCACTTGACAAGCGTGTACATCTTGATGAAGTCCTGTCTGAGCGAGATGATCAACTTCAAGAACGTCTTCTTTCGACTGGAGTCGGACTCCGAGTGCTTGGTGCTGGAGAGGTTTTCTATGAGGGTTGTGATCTGCTTGTACGCTTCCTGAGTGTAAAACTTGAGGATGTTGGACAACGGAAGGATGTTGTTGGTGATGTGGGGGATGTCGGCTGGAAGCTTGCCGCCAGTATGGGTGCCATTTTTGATGGTGTCGGTCATTGGAGAGCTATGGCTGTGGAGGTTTCAGACAGTGAGTGGTTGGGGATGTTCTGGACCGTTGCACGGGGCTGGTAGAGGCTGGAAGGATGCCGCCAAACGGTGGTGGTGTTTGTGGTAATCCTGGCGGGTATGGAACAGCTACCGGCAGCGGAATGGATACTCGTGGGGCTAATGAGGGCAAGCAAAAGTCCAGATGGGGACACCAGCGGACGGATGTGATGGATAGTGGGACGGATTGGGAGACGCCCGACGGATAGATGAATAGCAGCTGGGTAAGGCCGTGGTTTTCTTTTCATTTGGCGACGGTAGTGCGAGGGTGGGGTGGACGCGCGTAGGGAGCGGTGGGCGGGATAAGTTAGTGAGAGCGTGGGGGAGGTCTAGGGGGAGAGAGGGGAGAGCTAGGGAGAACTTAGCGAGAGATTGCGAGAGGTGGGGAGATCGTGAAACTGTCTCAGAGAGTAGACACAGACACTTCGGATCGTCATAGACAGTCCACAAAGAAACACCATGGACGGTGAGCCGACTTGTCTTATGCACTGAGCTCCTCTCACCGTGCTGGCGAGTTGTTTTGCGGAGTTTTGATGGACTTTCCATCAATTATCATTATATAAGAGATAGCAAGTCGAGTGCAATTCCATGAAGCTACCCATATTTTCATGGACGCAAAACAAGTATTCTTACTTATCTGGATGGAATACGTGTCAATCAGAAGATAATTAAGCAGATGAATGAAGAACGTCTCTAGCCTCCTGACTCACACCTTCCCTGCCTCCTGAACAATCTACTTTCTATTCTATTTCTCGATAAGCTCACTTTCCAAGCCCACTAATTTTAGCAGTAAGCCACTCTTGAACTGTGCCGTGCTGCTTTTTTAGGTTTCCATTTCTGTTCACTAGCACATTCTGGTATTAACTCGATTATAATTCTGACAGTAAGCTTACTCATCGTTGGCTAGTCTGTACTAGTTCTCTACAAGTTTCCCAGCACCAATAAAGGGTCATTTGGGAATAAGTCCAGGCCATGAGATGGGCTAAAATATCCCCATTATATCTTAAAGTTAGTCCAGTGGCGCCAGAAATGTCGATAGCTGCCTCGAAAGAGCTAACACCAAATGAATTTGATTATATCCGTGGATATAGTCTGCACGTGCCGTTCCTCATTTATATGCCATCAGTTGAATTCTGGTGGAGTCTAGTCACATCCCGAGGCTGGATCGGCTGATTGGATCGAACCTGACGGTTCGCTACAAGTCGTCGAATAATACATCTGATATCTAATATAGTACAAAAATAGCGTTAAACGTAATAATGGCCGAGCCTAGATCCCGGCCATGAAGCTGGTTGGGAGACAGTTGCGGATCCACGCAAACTCCTCTTTGTGAAGCAACTGCTCCACTGTGATTCTTTTGTCTTTTCTGACCAAGAGTAAATCCACCACCTTCTTCAAATCCTGTAAGATCTGCTTGCTCTCGGTGCCAAGCTCCAGACTGGCCAAGTGCTCGTTAACCTTGAACCAGTCCCAGTCAATCATAGCGATCCGGTGAGCGGAATTCTGCTTGGAAAGCTTTCTTCTGATAACGGCAGGGCTGACCCCCGAATTTTGAAGAACAGCCAAAGGTGGAAGATCGAACGGGAGACGATCCTCCAATACCGCATAGATAAGGACTCCAATCGACCACGAGTCGGTCAATTTCCCATTGTATTTGAGCCCCATGAGCAACTCGGGGGGGATGTAGTCCTGTGATCCACATCTGGTCGAAAGGAGCTGGTCATCTCTCTTCAACTTTTTCGATAATCCAAAGTCAGTCAAATTAATCAATGACTCCTCCGTGTGTGAAGCCAACTGGAGAAGGGTTTCGTAATCGTACTTGAGCAACACATTCTCAAGCTTGATGTCCCTATGGATTATATTTCTAGAATGCAAGTAAGCCACTGCGACCACCAATTCACAAATGATTCTTCTGATGGCTATCCAGTAGTTTAGGTCTGTGGTCTGCTTGTGATCATGCAAGAGTTGGTAGAAATTTCCACCAGCACAGTAATTGAGGAAGATCAACTGGTCGGAATTCAACTGGAGGTTCCGGTATTCAGAGTTCTCGTTGCCCTCTATCGGACTGGTTTCGTAGTCCTTTTCCGGGTATATTTCCGTCTCGCTATCCAAAACCAACTCCGATTCGATCTCTTTCCTGTCTATGCTGAGGTTGATGTCGTAGTCAATTAGTTTGATGATGCAAGGATGGTCTAACTGGTGTAGAATGTTGAGTTCACGCTTGATGAACGACTTGAAGTTCGAAATTTCGTTGCCGTACTTCATTGGGATGGTGATGATTTTGATGGCCACCGATTCCACGGGGCTCCTTGCGAGAATCACGGTAGAGAAGTTGCCGGTGCCGATTTCGTCGACAAACTGGAAAGTCTGACCGAGTCTGTTAGAAACAAAGAGCTGGTTGGCGTATTTGGACAGGTGAAAAACCGCTTTTTCGGAAACGGGATGCAACAGCTTCTTGGGGGAGGTTTGGGGCGAGCCTGGGGAGGTGGTGGATGACGAGGCGGAAATGGAGGGAGGTGTGAGGGGGGAAGATGTGCCCGAGGACTTAGAGGAGCGGAACTGCACCGGATTGGACACGAACCGCTTCTTGGTATTTGTGACGCTGTTCTCGAGAAGCGAGTTCTTTCTTCCCAATGCTGGGATTGGCTTGTAGTCGGAGATGACTCTTTCAGGGCTCTGGTGGTGTCTGTGGAGATCTGGGAGGTCTTCGCGGGAATCCGACTTCAAGTGGCGGGGGCTGCGCTTGGAGAGCGACTCGATTGGCCGGAATCCCTGCTCCTGGGGTGACGGGTACACATAGTTGTAGGAGAAGGAGCCACTGGGAAGCACGGGGGTGGGGAGCTGGGTGATGCGCTCGAACGACACTTTGGACGGCGACATCTTGGTCAGCGAGAAGGTGACGGGGTCGCCCAATGCATGGAATGTGTCGCTGCTAGTGGCAGTGGTTGTGTGGGGGTGGTCGTCCTCGTGGTCGTGGTCGTTGTCGTCCTCGTCATCGCTGTTGTTGAGCACTGAATGAAGCACGTCAATCTTCAAATTTGACGGAAAACGGGCGTTGGGGAGTGCTGGTGGCTGGAAGAGGAATGGGTCGGTGGCTGCGTTGGGCTGAAGGGACGGAGGCTGGAAGAGGAACGGGTCTGACGCCGTTGCAGTCTGGAGACCAAACGGGTGGGGCGACATCGAAGGGCTGGGGGTTTCAGCGGGGGAGTGGGAGTCCTGAGGCATGGTAGAAATGATGTTTCCAGAGGAGATTGGATGTTTTTGAAGTTACAACGTTCTGAGGTTGACGTTTGAAGAGTTGGATGGTAGGACGTTTGGAGGTTGAAGTTCTGCCGTGTGGAAGTTCTGACGATGACGCTGACGTTGACTTTTGGACGTTCTCACGTTGACGTTGACGTTGACGCTGACGTTCTATGTTGGTGGTTAAAGGAGTGTGGGCTGGAGACTACGTCCAGAATGATTGTTATGATATGGCGATGACGGAAAACGGCCAGAACAGCGGCAGTTTGGCGTGGCAGGGTGTGGTGGGGGCGTGGGGACGCTGGAGGGGCAACAAGACCTGATTTGGGGCCTGGTGGAGCCTTTGGAGGAGGAAGAAGAAGTGTGAATAATTGGCGAGAATCTTATCTCACAATAAGTGTCAATCAGGTGACAGGCGTGGGTGGTGGGGGAGATAGCGTGGGGAGGCGGTGGAGGATAGTTCGTGGGGGACGATGGGGAATGGTGGCACAAGTGGTGGTATTTGTAGTGGTAGAAATGGTAGAAGTTTTGGTGGTAATATTACTGGTATTAGTAGTGCTTATGCTGTTAGTCTCTATGGGGCGATAGTGTGACTGTGTTGCGCAGAGTGCAGGGACGTGACATCTGCGGAGGGCGCGGAGGCGAGCGGATAACTGGCCGCCTCGTGGGATGGACCGCGGGGTAGCGGTGCGGGTGTTTGGCCGGCAGGGCTGGTGAGAGGTCGCTGCGTGTGTACTATGGCGGTACTGGGGGTATAGTAGCCCTTGGCAGCCTCTGGCGATGTCTGGGTATCCAGAATGGTGCGTATGTTGGGCAGGTTTGGTGCTGGGGCCCACGCCAAAATGGGTTGCGGCATCCGCAGAGTTGTGCATTGTACGGCTATCTGTGCTTTGTTGGGGCACCCGAAATGCGCCGCGCTGGTGGCACCTGTCAGCGACGTCAAGAGAATCTGGGATATACGAGCACTCACGTGACGTGCTGGGCTCAGTGGGTGAGGGGGCTGATGTCCTGGGGGCGCGGCTGTAGCCCTCCGGTGCCGTCTCTGGCCCTAGGCCACTGTGATGCAAAGGACGAACACTGGCCAGCACGCACGTGACGTTGCATTAGCGCTGCCGGTTGCATTGGGCCATTGCGCGCCGCTTGCAGATGTGTCATACGCACGTCGGTCGTGCCGGGCCAGTCCCGGACTTCGTCTACTGACGAAACCAGACACAGAACTCCCAAGTAAATGCGCCGCCATTGACTGCATATCTCCATTGCACCCACTTTATGGAAAGGGTTTGTGTGAAAGTTATTCGTAATCTTTGACTCAGCGTTAATTTCGGTCCAATAATTTTTATGTTTTGTAGACTCAATTAATGGAACTGTCTTGAGATATGAACCTATGTATTTTGAGAAGCGCGGAAACTAAGGATGTTTATCCTTAAGTTGTATTTAAAAAGTTAGTATCCACTCAAGGAGGTTACTTTGATTTTACCTGGAGCTAAACAAAGTTGAAAGTCATACGTCCTTTTATTTGGGGCGTGATATTAACTGGGGCAATACTGTATTCTCTTGCCCAACCAATCTAAATATTTCTGTGTATTACTAACCAAACTAGATATTTAATCTTACCAACAAAAATAACATACCACATGTCTACTGTAACCTGACTCTTCCAATCGTCTCCACTATTTACATACACAGCTAGTAGTTACACCTTAGCTTTTCTCCTTCTTCACATCAACTACCTTGTGTCTGTATTACGTAACTGTTATTCTGGATGTATGATATGGATGTTACCTTGCTTATGGTGAAAGTTTTCCCAGCATATTCAGTGGAATGTTTCTATCTTCTTACTGCGATACTGTAACATCCATACCAACAATACTGTTTTCTTACTGCACTGCTGTTTTATTGTTTCCATACTTACAAATTTGCAGTTCCTAGTTGCCTAACTTACTTGACTATCCTCTTGTCTACGATATTTATTACTCCAACAATCCACTTTACCTCACTACAGCTACAGCTTCTACCGTGTTTCCTACGTCTTCGTCGCCTAGATTCCCATATTAACTAACCAAACTATCAGTGCTTATATTTTGTTGTTGTACTCTGCAAAACATCTACTTCTTCGTGCTTCTGAAAGCTTATACACATTTTCAAGTGCTATGCATTGCCTGACCAAAAACCAATTCCTAATCTTTTCACTCTGAATTCCATCCTACATCTTCTATACTTAATATTACAAACATAACTCTTCGCTGCAACCACCTCCTCCGGTAACTACTTTATTTCCTACCAGTAATTAAATCTTACCTTCATCACTCTTAAATATCGTAACTACACTGTGTCCAGCTCTTCAAGAAATTAAATCTTACTCCTCTTCACTCTAAGCTTCAATCCTCGAATTTTAGTTCTAGTCCCTCGTACTACTGTCCCACCCCAACAAAAAATTATTTACTATATCTTCGCTCCTTTTCTTCACCCATGGGCCCATCTTCATTTCTAGTGCTACTCTACCAGAAATTAAATCTTAATCCTCTTCACTCTAAACTTCGATCTTCATTTTTAGACCAGAAATTTACTCGCTTACTATCATGCCCAACTACATTCCTGATGGAACTGTACCTACCAGAAACAAATTACTACTTCTACTACCCTTTTTCTAGTGTCTATACTGTATTACCTAACCCAAACTATTAATAATGAATTGAACTACCTCTTTTCGAATACACACTCGGTACTCTTTTTGTTGCACCCCTCGCACTTGTTGAGCTCAAAATTGAACACACACTTGACCTTGCGCTTGCGGCACGACACACACGAGCTCTTGCGCGTGTGGCCCTCATGGGTTTCCTGCAAGGTCTTCGACAACGCCGAGGTGAGCGAGGCGATGGAGCGCTTCGTTGGAAGCTCCTCCTTCTTCTTGGTGACTTTGTGGACCTTTTTCTTGGTGGCGGCAGCCGCGTCGTCGCTGCTGTCATGCAAGGGAAGCGCGGCAGCCTGCACCAGTGCCGGCACTGGCGAGCTGGAGCCCGAGCTGGCGCTGGAGCCTGAGCTGGGCGCAAACGTGTAGCCGCCGCTGGAGCCGTACGACTTCTTGTTGTTCAACATGATGTCCTCCTTGGTGAAGCCCTTGGAGAAGCAGCATGCCAACCCCTTGACGTTGCACGACTTGCAGCTCTTGAACCGAATCAACTTACCGTTGGATACGATCACGTGCGAGTCTCCTTCTTCGCGCACCGGGTCGCCACGCACCAACTGATCGATCTGGGTCTGCGAGAACTGGCGCGGGTGCTGTCCTGGTTGGTGAGGGTCGAAGGCCTTGGCCACGATGCTGATCACCGCGTTACACTTGACCTTGCGCGACCTGCACGAGTCACACGAGGGGCCCAAGCGCTGCCTGCGCTTGGGGCTTTTGTCGTCTTTGGCTGCCAAACTGGTGTTGGACATGTTTGGAGAAGACATGGGGGTAGACGAAGCAGAGCTGCCAGATGTCCATGAAGAGGCAGTCTTGGCCCCCAGCACGGGTTCCGATGCCACAGGCCCGGTGGCGCTGGCGCTGTCGTCACGCGCCATGCTGGCGATGGTGGCGCTTAACAACCCCAAGCCGTTGATTGGAGCTGGCTGGTGGTGGGCGTCCAAATGGTGCAAGTTGTGTTCCGTGAGCTTGTGGGCCGTCGAGGAGGTGGTATAGTTGGAGAGACGTGCCAACGGAGGGAGTCTGACGGGATGGTTGTATGCGTAGTCGTTGGGATGGAGGTGTCTTATTATGGGCTCGAGAGGCGGCAACGATACCTGGTGGAGGTTGGTGTGGGCAGGCTTGTGCTGGGTCATGATGGAGTACGACAACAAGTCGTTGGACGAAGCCATCTTGAGAGTTTGGAGGGGAAGACGAGTGGATTGAACTGGGCCAGATTCAGGGCTTATATATAGTGGGGCCGGTTGGAGGAGGGGAGGTTTCTTTTTTGGTCTAATTGCAACTTTCCGTATGTGCGCGCCAGGAATCCTGGGGTAGCGGCGGTAGTCCTGATAAGAGAGGGGAGTGCTGTGGTGCAGTCCGCGGCCGGTGTGCACAGGCCACAGTGAGGCAAACTCCGAGGTAGCACGATGGGACTGGGTGGAACTCCAGGAGTCTCCAGAACACCCATACTGCCACACACCAGGGGAACTGGTGGTGCTCCAGTGGTACCCCACTTTGGCACGCCACTCTGACACACCACCCTGACACCCCACTATCTTTCATTACTCCACTGGCTACTGCCACGCGATGGGGTGACTGGCAGATCAGGCGACTTGCACCAGGCGCGGCCAGGAGGACCTCGGAACATGAGTCTTCCTGGTAGGCAGGGGCAGTCCGCGGGCTCGCAACAAGACGCTGCGGACAAACTCGGGTGGGGGCCATCGGCGTCCGATGCGCCTGGTGCACCTGGCGCACCAGGAGCTCGCGCTACATTCACACGATGCCAGCGGCCTCGGAGCCACGGCTGCCATGGAGTGGTGTCCTCCGGCCAGGATCCCCCGGCCTAGCTGGCCCCCAAACACCCCCCGCCAGCCGTTCGCTCTGAGCCCCCATCGTCTGCCCATCACCTGCCTCCTGCGCCTTTCACATGGTCACATGGCGGTGCCTGCCGCCTGGCCCAGGCCCTTCCTGCCCGAGAAGTGGCAACTCCATCTCTCCGGATGACTCGTCTGCGCCGCCCACATCTCTCGGATTTCGGAGAATTCACGGAGACACATCGGTGCGTGAGACGCATCCTCCGCTGCCCCTCCTCCGCAGCCGCCACGGCCCCAGACAAAATCTCCTCACAGACAGCTGTGAGGAGACGGAGGGGACGACACTTTCAGATGCCAGAAACGTCGGGGTGGTGACGAAAACAAGCGGAGATGGTGGAGACCACCGTGCCTCTCCGAACACCGTTGCCACCGGGGGATGGAGCCTGGCGGGGACTGGTCCGCTATGTCCGGCTGCTCGGAGTGGCAGGCGCCGGTCGTCTGACCCACCCCGGGGTCGTGGAATCCGAAGGCGCCAGCCAGACACAGAGGCGGACATGACTCCAGCGACTCAGCAGTGGTGGGGGAGTCCGAGTCCGAGTCCGAGACCCAACCGACGGGGTGCGAGGGTGCGTTGGGGGCGCACGAACGGTTCTCCTCCGGCGGCGATTCCCCTCTGCTCTCCTCCTCCTGGTAGTAAAGGTCCCCCGACCTTCCGCAAACGGCAAGTTCCCTTGTCCCGAGGAGGGGCGAAGTCGGAACCGTTGTTGAGCCGTGGTGGCATGCTCCGAGCGAGCCCGCGTCGGTTACGGTAGTGGCTAGCGAGGATCACAGGCAAAAATATGCAAAAAGAAAGCCCGATGCGGGGGTCGAACCCGCAACCTTTTGATGTCTTGCATAAGAGTCAAACGCTCTACCGATTGAGCTAACCAGGCATTTCTTGTGCATTTTTCTGCCCTGATTATTATGCAGAGTCTTGAGTTGTTAAACATCCCTACTACTAGTACGGAAAATGGCACGTGACATATTCATAGTGGGTTCATTGCAAAAGTCATCTCCACCCAGTTACCTGGCACTTAACATCTGGAGTAGTTTATTATTACTCCCCATTAGCTAGAGGACATATTGTAATACTACGGTTAGAAAATACTTGAGAAGATTACCTGGCTAACCGTTCCTCAGTACGTTTCATGATGTCTCATAGGAAACAGCCTAATACATATCCTCTGAAGACTTTGACTAGTTAATTTGCCCTTATCGTGAAAATAAGAACAAAGCAAACGAAATAACCCAGGATGTGTTCCCTTTTTAATTCTCTCCAAATCGAGTTTCTTGTCATCTCCTTGTACAGCTCCAATGAATGGGATTTAGAAGTCTAGCAAAATTCAAAAAGACTTCGACTTCAATTTGTCTCGAAAAATAGGAAAGCTGTAGCGCTAAATACATTTATCTACCCTGTTAGAGTATCTAAAAGCGTCCGAAAGAATTACGTGAGTGAGTAGAATACAATCGATGGAGCTCTGGCCAATTTTTGTCGTTGGCATCGCCGCCTCTAGGCCAAAAGCCATGGGTTTTCTTCTCGGTTTCCTGGTATCTCTTCAACGATTGACGTGCCCTTATACAATCATAGCACCTTGCTACTGGGTCTTTCTTGTTGGCACAAGCATCATAGAATCTATCTTCAAACTTCCAGGTTTCTCAGCCTTTCAAGTATCACCTTGAGCGTGCTAGAAAGATATCCGAGTGTTTTCGACTATCGTAAAAGTGACTATTGGATGGAAAACCCCATGGCATACATTACCACAAGTAAATTCTTTTGGCCTCTTCTACTATCACGCCAGGTACACTTTTTGCGCCTGGGCCTCGGAGTTGAGCCGTGGCTAATATCTCCGTGTGATCATATCTGGGCCTCGGTAAATTTGCGCTCGCCCAATTGCGAAAATCGAAATCGGACCACTATGACTTTCCAGGTTTGAAGTGCTCCGTTCCTTCCTGCCAGACACCTCTCACAAGAGGATTTCCTCGGATTTAATGCCGCTCCTTAACCAAAATCATGAGATCTGATTTTTCTTCTCTTGACAGTTTTTCTCAGAAACTGGTGATTCGGTAAAAATTTAGAATTAGAGCCCAAATGTCACCAAATTTGTAATTAACGTTTTACCCCACATAAGCCCCCAGACTCACCACCCGCCACAACACAAGTCTCACCACCCACACTGTAGTCTTGTCAACACCCTATGTCTTAATTAGCCATATCTGCAATTTATGCTCTTGGCTGCGAAAGTTAGCCCACTGGCGATTCTAGCCACAACCGGAAATTCCAGCCACTTTCCTTTCCTACGATCTTCGTGGGAGCATTCACCAGAACCTGTCAATACTCCTACATTTTAGTTTTACCTGCTCCAAAAACAAAAACAAAATCTGAATCTTTGTCTTTTCTTTTCAGCTCTTTACTTGGTGGTCCAGCCGCATGGCTCACCTGACATTCCGGACTGGGGATCCTCACAACGCAGAACAGTCCAGCACTGCTGAGCACCAGAAACACCGGCCGGCACCAGAAACACCAGCTACCTCCATACATCTACCAGCTCCAAACATCCGTACCACAACGTCTAACACGGCTGGTGCCCTCAACTGCAAAACTCCGAACCCAAGATGTCGATCACGTGACACGCCCTCTATTTACCTTTTCCCCTTTCCGCCAATCGATCCCTTCCACATCTACATCCCGTCTACTTCTGACAAGCTCTACGGCCTCCACGTCTTCACGCCAACCACGTCCACCGTCCCACGGCTCCTCCACGGCTCCTCCACGGCTCCTCCACCTTCCTCCACCTTCCTCCTCTCTTCCATCTTCCTCAACTCCTCCAACTTCCTCAACTTCTTATCCTCCACCATGGACTTTGGCGTCTCCCACCACGACCAGCCCATACTGCACCATCTCCATCAAGACGCCAACACGACAGTGTCGCCGTCGTCGTTCAACTGCACATTCAACACCTCGCTTGAGCTCAGTACTCCAATCAAAAAGATCCGTAACTTGACGATTCACTCACCAAAACCCTCTTCCATGTACCCCAGCCTTGATGATATCGTGATCTCGCCCAAGAACGAGGGTCCAGGACTGCCATCGCAGATGGCCAGATCCATGCTCAACAAGGGATACTCCAAGAAACTCACCAATAATGTGTTGGAAGAGCTCAACTTGCGAGCCAGCGAGATCTCCAAACAAATCAGCTCGCCTCCATCTGCATCGTCAGAGCCTCTCAGCTCACAGTCGCTTCGTGCCAGGCGCAACAAGCGCTACAGTGGCATCCATCGCTCCAAATTCAATAATATGGACTCGATCTCCACCCACTATGCCGTGTCCTCCACCTCCTACAAGGAGCCTCTAGACCACCACAGCATTCACCACAGCATCCATAACCATCACCACACCACTGCTGTCAAGTCGTCGCCCATAAAAAGAGTGGAGGCACGAAGAAAACCCTCTAGTGAGCCCACTGAATCCCACACCAAGAGGCGTAGAACACTCAACGGACCCGACGAAATTCCAAATTTCAAGCCATCCTCCAATATCCTGCCTTTGAAGGCTCCTGGAATACCGTCTACAGCAGAGCTTGCATCCAGCCCCATCCGCAAGATCTCACCCTCGAAAAAGTCCATGAACTTGAATTCCATATTGACCAGCGAAGACACTCCCATGGATGACATGCTGTCTCCCGAGAAAGGGAAGTTCATCAAGCCGTTCCCTCCTAGCTCCAAATTTAGGGTCTCATCGTTGGAACAGGCAGGCGTGAAACCCACCCTCCAGCCGGCTGTTACTCTCCACAAAAAGTCTTCCATACCCACTTTACAGAAGAAGACTTCAATTCCTCAACTTCAGAAAAAGCTGTCGATTCCAAGTCTTCAGAAAAAGCCCAGTTTGTCCAATTTCGCATCCAGCCCATCAGCCCCATCCTACGAGTTACACAAGAAATCATCCATTCCTACTCTTCAACGCAAGTCCTCCACTCCCAGTCTTTCCCCTGCAAACACCCCAAAATCCAGCATTAATTCCCAATCAAGACAACAGGTGTCCCAGCCAAGACTCAATAAATCCACCACCCATAGTACTTTGAGTTCAAGCATTCCCCAGCCATCAAGCCAGATACCCACCAGTCGCTCCGCATCCAGAAACCTCAATACCCACAATTCACAGACGAACCCGATCCGTCTTTCCAGCTCTTCCAAGTCACTAACTGGGAAGTATACTGTTCCTCAGCAAAACACTTTGTATGACAAACCAACGATATCATCTTCGCAGAAGTCGTTGAACAAGTTTCAGAGGTTCAAGGATAGGTTCAACTGAGATGCCTGAACTGGTCTTCAGAGCAACAGCATAACTCCAAGGGCCAATTGTCCCTAACAAGATGGTAGAGAGAACTGGTTGATAACCAGGAAAAATTCATCATAGATGGACTTTATAAATTAATTGATACCCTTATAGATGAGCAGAACTGTAGTTTTGGCGAAGAAATTGTACCTTGTATTTGGGCACAATTTCGCAGCCACTATGATACCGGCATTGAGTCAATACCGAATTTTCGGACGGTTCTACATAGCTGGTGTTACCCTAGTGATAATGAGTGACACCAGCTGATATTTTTACAGGCCAATAGGTATAATTATTCTTAAGAAATTTGCTATGCCATTATACACAGTTAGAAATAAAAATTTATTCTCGATGTTTTTACTTAGAAGTTCTGATCCAGAGCTAGTTACCCTTTATTCAACTGCGGATTCAACCATCTCTATCCCCCTCTAGTTACGGAAACACATGTAGTGATCGCAAAAAAAATCCTTTTGTTAATTGCTAAGCTGAAGTATTAGTAAGGCTATCGATAATGGAGGCAGCACTAGGTGAATGCTAGCTTTGTCAATATAATTCTTAGTTTCATTTTTTACATGTAGATCATTTTGGAGAGATATTTATGATTGCTTAGTAAAATCTTCAGCTTCAGCACACTTTGGAACACATTTCGTCGTTTCTGCTTCAAATAGCGTAAATTGATCTTTTAATAATTATTAATTATAACCTTATTAACTTTCTCGCAGGGACATCTCTAGAAGATGTTAGTCTGCAATCTGATCTCTCCTCCGACACTCAAAGTCTGGGCAGCCTTCCACTTGGAGCCCTTGGCCAAGGTGAGGTACTCGGCAACGTGACCGGCCTCGATACAGAGCATGTGGTGGTAACCTGACTTAGGCTCGAAGTCTGCCATTCCCTTGGACTTTTCGATCCAAGGGTTCCACACCACGGTGTCAGGGAGGTTGTCTCTATGGACGTTGTGGAGCACCTGTCCCTTGTCGATGACCTGGAACGACTTTTCAACTGGGATGTTCTTGTAGATTCTGTCGAACTCCTCGTGGAACGAGATGACTGGGGCCTTCTCCACGTACTCGGTGGCCAACAACTGGTCGTAACAACGCTGGTCAATCAAATTGTTGACCAACACGTCAGTGATGTCGGGAACACGCAAGTAGGTGTGGAACAACCACTTGAAGTCGAAGTCCTCCTTGCCCGAGTTCTCGACCTCGATGGTGGTGGTGAGATCGTCGTCGAGTGTGATCGACAAAATCAAGGTGAAGTCGTACTTTCCTTCGCCCCAGAGCTTGTATACCTCAGGGTCGACCTGCTCGGGTCCCAATCCGAACTGGATGGTGGCGGGGGACTCGGTGGTCTGGCCAAGGAACTCCCATGGACTGCTACGAGCAAATCCATGCTGGCTCAACTGGAAGGCTGGGCTCGATTCGTTCTTCTCCTTGCCGAAAATGGGGAACACGAGAGGAATGCCTCCTCTGACAGGCTTGGAGCCGTCAAGCTTGGCCGCATCACTCAACCACAACTGTTCCTTGCCCTTGTGGAGCCACGAGAGGATGGTGGCACCGTGCTTGAGGATGGTGACGCTGGACGAGGGGTCGGAGGGGTGGGTGAGGGTGACTTTGGTGTCTGTTTCTTCGATAGGCATGGTGATTGGCTTCGACTGGTGAACTGGTCAATGGCTGTAAGTGGTGGTGGCAGCACACACGTGGCAGCGGGTCACGTTCCGCGTGGCACGTGACCAGAGCCTGTCATACCCCTTTTCAGGGTCGCACGAGCTTCTCTGCGCATCGGCCGTGCCGGCTCCCACCTTATCCGTGACCAAAAGAAATGTCGCACCAGCAAATTTTTCAGCTCCACTAGCCTCTGCATGCTATCCCCTCTTCTTAGCGTATCTTCCTCTTCTCGCCAGCGTCCAGCTCCTTCCTCACTACACCCCTTCACCCACCGCCCCTCTCCCGTTTTCGTGGCCCTTCCCTCACGCTCCTCTCTCCTCGCTTGCTAATAGGGGTACGACATTTGCGATCGCACTCCCTCCCAGTAAACAAAAACCAAGGCGCTTACTGACACTAACCATCACCAGGCACTGCGGACAAGCTAGCTCCTCGTTTCCATCACTGTTGCCGTCGCTTCTGTGTCTGCTCCAAAGTCTCCCAAAGTCTCCCAAAGTCTCCAAAAGTCGCCCCAAAAGTCTCCCATCCAGCCCATTTACCCTTCTGTTCTGCTTAGTCCACTACTAAAGCACGTCCTCCTCCTCGTTGGCAGCCAAAATGGTCTCGTCGTCGATCCTCCGGTCCAAGTTGGTCCAGAAGCCCTACCAGCTCTTCCACTACCACTTCCTCCTGGAAAAGGACCCCTACTCCACGGTGTCGGACCTCTCGTTCGACACGGATCCCGCCACCTCCCTAGCCCAGTTCAAAAATCACCACTGGACCTGGAAGGAGTCGTTGCACTACGGCTTCTTGGCGTCGGTGATCTTCTTCGTCTACATCATCTTCCCAGCGTCGTTCCTCGTCAAAACAGCCATCCTTGCTGCCTTCGTGCTGTGCTTCGTCATCCCCCTCACCTCCCAGTTCTTCGTGCACGCGTTGCCCATCTTTGCCTGGTTGGCGCTCTACTTCAGCTGTGGCAAGATCCCCAACGAGTGGAAGCCGGCCATTTCCGTCAAGGTGCTTCCTGCGTTGGAAACCATCATGTACGGTGATAACTTGTCCAACGTGTTGGCCACCATCAACACTTCCACCCTCGACCTTCTTGCATGGATTCCATACGGGGTCATCCACTTCAGTGCCCCCTTCATCGTGGCGTTCTTCATCTTCTTGTTTGCCCCCCCAACCTCGTTGAGATCCTTTGGTTTCGCTTTCGGCTACATGAACTTGTTGGGTGTCATCACCCAAATCCTTTTCCCAGCCGCTCCTCCTTGGTACAAGCTTTTGCATGAATTGGAACCTGCAAACTACTCCATGAGTGGTTCTCCTGGTGGTTTGGGCAGAATTGACAAGCTTTTTGGTGTCGACATGTATACCACTGCATTTTCCAATTCTCCCGTCATTTTTGGTGCTTTCCCATCCCTTCATTCTGGATGCTCTGTGATGGATGTATTGTTCTTGTGCTGGCTTTTTCCAAAGTTCAGAATCGTATGGTGGGGTTATGCTACTTGGCTCTGGTGGAGCACAATGTACTTGACCCACCACTACTTTATTGATTTGATTGGCGGGGCTGTGTTATCTCTTGTTGTATTCGAGTACACCAAGTACAACCACTTGCCAGTCGTCGACAGCAACAAGTTCTGCCGTTGGTCTTACTCCCAAATCGTCAAGATCGATATGCAGGCGGAAGACCCATTGTCTACCACTGTTTACTCATTTAATGACATTGAGAACCAAAACCAATCTCACAGATCAGCTTTCCCAACTTTTATTTATAATCAACAGCCTCAACCAGAGGCTTACGAATTGTCCAACGTGACGACAAGGTCAAGACAATCGTCCAGATCATACGTGCCTACAATCAACACTTCAGCTACTTCACTCGCTACTCCTTCGGTGGGTTACGCCAGATCTTCCTCTTCATTGAACTTACCTTTACAAGAAGTTGATGAAGTGCCAACAGTTGTTGAAGAGGAATCAGAGGATACTTCATCATTGGAAAACAGCGCAACTCCATCAGTTTTTGATGAGGACCATCATTTAATCAGTTCTACGACATCCACTACATCGTTGGACGAATTGGAATCACCTGTGCATGATGTTAGGAGTACTCTACTTTCTAATGCAGCCAAACTCAAAGCCAGCAGCTACAAGTCCAAGTAGATGCACCAGCATCCCATCCTCATTAAATGTACATATCTCTTCCTGAAGTGACGAACAGCCATAGATGCATATTCCCTACCTAATTACTTTACGATCTTACGGGTTTATGCCTACTCCAAATTCTAATGCCTCTTAATAATCTAATACTAATTCCAATATATTGCTTTATTTATTGACTAAAAAATTGATATCGAATTGTAGAAGTTTCATATGAATTAGAAGTAACTCGTATGGGGACCGAAATATTTGAGGATTCTTCAAGTAAACTCCATTTATTGGCGCCTCAGGGATTGTTTAGCCATAGAAGTTGTTTCCCATAGTAGTCGTATCAATTATCTTCTTCGCAATAGTCTACAATCCAATAATAAGAGTCAAATAATATTAATCTAAAGCCTTGATTAAATTTAATGAACAATTTACCAAGATTGCCTAAATTTCAAAATTCAATAACCTTTCCTCGAATTTCTCAAGAAAAATGTCCATGATTTGTCTTTTATCTTCGTGAATTTTATCAAACTCATCATCCCAATTGACAGTTACAGAAAGCCCTCCAACTTGGGTAGAAATCACATTGATACCAAAGTAATGTCCAGTACCAGACTGGTTAAAAATAACATCAAGAATCTTGTACTTACCGTGAGTTTCATCCATGACTCTAAGGTTAGACATGACAAATGTAGTTCTTGGCCCACCCAACATAAGCTCGAAAACTTTGAAAACACTCCAGTATTTGATCATACCTAAGAAAGCTAATCCACCCTTCATTTTTGTATCAATTTGGTGCTTTATAGCATTAGAAATGTATTTCATCACGTTCAACTCATTGTTCTTGACTGGGGACAATTCGATTCTATCGAAAGTTGAAATATTACCATATTGGAATTTGGGAGAAGGATCGAGGAATCTTCTAGCACTCATGGCAAGAGTAAAGTTAGAAGCCCAATTCTTCTTGGAAATGCAAGGGTAGACAACTTCCTCTAATACTGAAATGGCAATGGTATTAATATATGGAGTCAAAGTTAAACCTTGAGATCTGCACTTCTTGAGAATAACTTCTAACTTACTGTTGTCAATGGAAAAAAATCCAGCGTTCATTCCTTGATCAGGACCGAATTTAACTTCGAATAAGGGATTCACGTTGTAGTTTGCCTTGATTTGATGGTAAGGAAAGAAACTTCTCACATAGGCAGAAGCCTTCCCAAGAAACATGATAACAGGAAGACAGTTGAGCACCATTCTCATTGGAAATGGAACTTTAAACATACCCAAACTCTCACTGGAAGGAGTTGGTTTCTCGGGTACCACATCTGCATCTCTTTTCAAGTCAAAAATGTATTCCTCGTAGGTTTCTGATGTGACATCAGATAATTCATTGGCTAAATCACTGAGAAATTGACTTCCAGATTCTCCATCAGTCAAGGCATGGTCGAAAATCACCATCAAGTGTTGCTCACCGTTAGCCAATTCTAAGACTTTGATTCTCCAAAGTGGGTGATTTGGCAAGTTGCTTGGAATACAAATCTTGTTGATCTTGCCCAAGAAATGGCCATCCAACTTGTCAATTTTCTCGAACGAAACCACATCCTCAAAACGAATGTACTGAGGAGTGACAAGCTGATAATCATGACCCAAGGTTTCAGTGAAGGGCTTCGACCCGGTTTTTTGGAAGTTGTAGGTGAGGAAGACGTGCTTTCTCATCAATGACTTCAAGGCACTGGATAAAACCTCAGCAGTAACTGGCGAACCGAACTTTACCGTGAGGTTGTAGTTTGTGTATTTGGCTAGAATGGTTCTGTAGATAGCACAGCGCTCAATGAAGTCGGCGTCTCTGGTGAGTTGGGGCATATTGTGTGTGTTGCGATGGGGACGAGTGAGAAGCTATTTCCACCTGCCATTACATGGTCTTATATACTTTTCCAAACGATAAGCTGCTCGAATGTCGACTAAACTTGCATCTCCTGCCTACAGGCATCTATTGATTTATGTGCATGTTCGATCCAAAAGAGGTAGAAGATTTGCAAAAATTCCTTGTTCCAACTGTATTAATCATCAGATCGGTAACTGATGGTTGGTGCGCGTAAGCCTATCAATTTTACGATTTGCGATCCAAGATTGACGTTACTTTCTGATTCCCCGAGATTTAGACAGTTTGGGGAAAATAAAGCGAAATAAGTGAGGTTTCAGCGAGCATTTGGTGGGGTAACACGTGACAGCGAGAAAAGCAGCCCGCTCTGATCACTTTTATGTGCTATTATTCAACAATTCGACTCAAGGAAATTGTGGGACATTATATATGTCCTAGGTTCTTGTGGTGCTGCTCACATTTAATGCATGCAACTGCTACAATTAAATTCTACACGGATTGAATGGCATGGTGAGCACGGAGAAACTGAAAGGTTCGAGGTTATTGAAGAACGGATAATTAATAAGTAGATCAACACCAAGTCGTCAGGGAAACCATAATTTAGATTTAATCCTGAATTTACGAAAAATTAGACATACAAGAATCCTTCTGCTAACTCAAAGCGAGTTGGAAAATTCCAGTTGAAATGAAAATTACAGATTCACTTGACTGCGAATCACATTTAGGGGCAATTACAGATAGTTTCATAGCAGTATTAAGAGTTGATGTACAATCTGGATATAATGGGATAGAGGATTTTGATGAGTTCTGTTTTAAATTTAGTCATTATTTTTACTTTTTTTTTGGTTAATAGGAAGTATGTTAATATCTACTGGCTCTATACCTATTGCATTGGATAACATACCATTATGTAGCCAACAATTCACTTTGTTAGTGGTAAATTTAGGAAATTCCACTTCTTAAATGACCTGAACTTCTCCCATTAACTATACAAAGCTAGGTTTTTGTTGCGAGTGGGAAGTATGTTACAGTCTAATCTCTAAATGTTTTGGTAGAAATCAGGTAACGGACCAGATTAGCCACGTAAAACCAAAAGGTTTTTTGCTTACGTAACGCAACTTACAATTTTTCTGGCTCTTCTCACTCACTAATTTTTGTAACGGTTTGAGATCACGTTACAGTTGATTACGTACGATCCTAGGACTTGCTGACTAATCCAGTTAAATGAAGNTGACTCGGATTATATGATAACTCCGGATGTCGCATAAAGTGGCGAGACATTAGTTGAACAGTTTTATTATAAGTCCGATAGATGCAGTTGATGACAAACAACTGGACACTGCTGACAAATGCAGAGAGACAGACGATGAGCAAGAGGAGTCCGTACCATCGTAAGAGAGAAGTATAAAAAGAGTAGATAGAACTAGATTTATAAAGACAAGGAATTATTGGAGAACTCAAGAAGAGCAATAGTTCCGAGTGACAGATTACTTAAGATTCAATATATTATTAAGAGTGATATTATTTAAGATTAAGACGTTTCCAAAGAATTACATAAGCTACTGTTAAGAGATACTATAGGACGGACACTATAGTGAAGAGACATTTATTAGTAAAAGGTTACTAATAGAGTATTAGATACAGGACTCAAGTTTAATCTGTTACAATTTTCAGAAACATGGCAACTTGTCCGAGTGGTTAAGGAGAAAGATTAGAAATCTTTTGGGCTTTGCCCGCGCAGGTTCGAATCCTGCAGTTGTCGTTACTTTTTAATCGTCTTACAATAGTACTCTTCCTTTAGTTTCCGCTAGTAGTGGCATAATTAGCTTGAGAAGCATTTTTAGCAAAATTAATTCTAAAATTATAGCTTAGTTAATCCATCCTGGGAAATCTGTTCTCCTCTGGATTTCTCTGATAAGCCCATATTTATCTAACTACAGACTTAGCTATACATCCTTCCGTTCCTTTAGGATTACTATTCTACGAAGACCAACCAGTTATTTAAAATTTGATTAATTATATTCTGGGTCTTATCTTTTTCATTTGTTTTTTGTTGAAGTTTCATCTTATCTTGACTCCAATGATTATTTCCAATGTTTTTGATTTATGGGTTTCCTAAGATTATCCGATTTTCTGTATTCTCCATTCTAATCGCTGAAATAGCAAGTTCTTTCCTATCCATTCATTTGGACTCCTTATTTTTTTATAACTCTCATCCCTTGAGAACCTTTGGGTGTTCGTAAAACGATTTCCACTTTCAAGTATAGTATGATACTTTCGTTATGATACTTTCGTATTCTTCTAACTGAGTCTTGAGTTATAATACTGACCATCGACCCTGGTTCAATGAGTTCCTCATACAATTGTTTCCAAATCGGCCGCGTTAAGGTTTTGTTCTTCCTTTTCTTCTTCCTTGTTTTCAGTTAATTTCTCATCTTTCTCCCATAAGCTTCTTTAATAAAAGATTTTGATCACAATTGGAGGCATTCTTAACTGACTGGCCTAGGTAGAATAGGCTTTTGTTCACTCAGTAGTCTTTTGATTGTCTGCATTCATTCAGGTAGTGACCTATCTTATGGCAGTTGTAACACTCAACTTGATTTCTTGGTCTTCGTTTATAACCTCCTCCGCACGCCCTGGCGTTTGAACCTCTCTTGTAGTTTTCTTCATACTTTAATGCCCTTTTCTGAGCCTGTACTAAACTTTTGAGTTCTTCTCCAATAAAGTGTTCAGCAATGTCTTCATCTAGTTTGCCAATGTATATATCCGCATAAAACTCAAGTTGATTCCTCAAGATACTTTTTGCTATTAGTACGTTAAATTTCTTGTTGAACTGAGACACGGACATTCTGCCTTGTCTTAAGCGAATAAATTCAATATTAGTTTCATGATCTAGTGAAGCAGCTGTTTTCGAATAACTCACTAGTCTGGGCCAGATTTGTTCTGGATCTTTTCCTAAAGTTTTAACTTCAGCCTTGTGTTCATCATAGATTCTCTTCATTGTCTCCTTCTGTACACAAGGTGATGTTTGATGAATTACCCAGATTGCAACATCTTCCATCTTTAATTGTAGGTGTCCCATTTCAATTAGACCTTGAACCAGATATAAATAATCGTTAAGCGTATAACATCCTTTAGGGTTCCATCTTTCTTTCATGTTTAATGATTCCAAATATGTGAAAAACTTTGCTTCCAGAATTGTCAACGTTTCCAGACGAGGGAACACCTCCTGGTTAACTGGGAGAGTACTTGGTGACATTTCTTGTCTCTCTTTTCTCGTTGCAAATTGGCTGTGTTTCCCAACTCCAACTGATTCACCTAGCAGTAGCATAGATGCTGACTTTAAATAGTTTTAAACGGTATTCTCCTTTAAACAATTAACAGCAGAAGTGAGCCTAATAATGAGAAATACCTAGTATAAATTAATTTTGATCCTGTTCTATGACTTCTGGGATACATAGTTCTTATATACTTTCTCTTCCTATCGCCAAATCTTAACATTTAGCAATCTTGCACGATTCTTGATTATTGTGTAACGGAATGAGAGGGTGTGATTAGGATGGGATACACGGAGAATACGCACATAGGAAGTTTCAGTTTGGTCAGTTTCACCTTGGGAAGCAATGCTTTAATTAACCTTTGTGTCAGAAGGTGCGCTGAATTTCACCTTCATGCTGTGAGCGCCTCAGCTTAGGATGCATACAATTAGAGACTGATAAAATGAAAAAAAAAACAAGTAAGAGCTTCAAATAATAAGTCTGCAAGGGGACAGTGAAGTAAATAGTTAGAGATTTAAAGAAAGGCAGATAATTGCAGTTTAGCCGGGTTACAAACAACATAAGAATTTAATTAAGATTAAGATTAAGACGTTTCTATTAATTAAGATTTAAGATTAAGACGTTTCCAAAGAAATCAAATAAAGCTGCGAATGAGAGATAAATTAGTAATCCTTTCCTAATATTGCATTATAAGAGAACTTAATTGGAACATAATTCTGAACTAGTTCTTATCTTTTCTATAACTTGACTTCTCACTTATTTCACTTTAGGCATATCTGCCCATCTCTAGGCCCCTCTGATAATTCCCTTTTAGCGCGGGAGGGGTAAATGTCATCTCTTGCCCGTGACTTCTTTCTTCCTGGTTACTCTCCTGTATGACTGCTATATTACGTGAGCTATTCGTAATCGTCCGAGACTTCTCTTCTGTAGACTACTCTCCGTTCCATCCAAAATCGACCTCGATTTTAGTACGAGTGGACAAGAGGTAGTTCAACTCACTTGGTTCCTATTCCAGGGCCTGTATGCCCCAATCCGGCTTCAAAAAATTTCACATTTGTTTAACTTAGCACCAAACTCTTTGTGTGTGTCTAACACGATCCTAAAATATCTGTTATGCTCTTCTGGATCTTTCGAATAGATGATTCTAACATATCAATAACAATTACAATGTAACGGTTTGAGATCACGTTACGGTTGATTACGTACGCTTATACGACTTGCTGACTAATTAAAGTTATGAGTTCGACAAAGAAGATATGTTAACCTCGGTTGTTGGAAGACATTAGACGAGAAGTCAGATTATAAGGCAGTTGGATGCAGTTGATGACAAATGTCCTGAAACTGCTGACAAATGCAGAGAGACGATAGACGAGCAAGAGGATGCCGTACGAACGGAAGTAAGAAGTATAAAAGCGTAGTTTAGATTAGATTTATGAAGACGAGGGATTATTGAAGAACTCAAGAAGAGCAATAGTTCCTAAGTGACAGATTAATTAAGATTCAATATATTATTAAGAGTGATATTATTTAAGATTAAGACGTTTCCAAAGAATTACATAAGCTACTGTTAGAGATATTTATTAGTAAAAGGTTACTAATAAAGGATTAGACACAGGACTTAAGTTTAATCTGTTACATACAACCTCTGTGTAATATAATAAGCGACTCTTCGCTAACTGGGACGCGCTGGGGAACCTCGTCAACCCAAATCGGGTATTTTCCAAACATACTGATTGTCCTCGTCTCTAGGTGGACTTAAATTTAAAGTCCTATTAACAACAAATCTAACTACGTGTAGTGTTTTTCCTAGGGTTTTAGGCACCATATTATGTCTATCTCTGACCCTGAGCAAAAACTCAAAGTAGCTACCTTATGTAACAGGATTGGGGGAGTACCTGTCTCCTCTTAGACATTCAGGATACTCCCAGACTATTTAATCTTTGTACCTCGCTGTGTTTTATACATCTTGTTTTGAGCTCTTGCTAGTTTTCGTTCGGAGCTCCGTCTCCTGTTTCATTTCATTTTTGGCTGTTCTCTAAGGCGTGGTTCTAATCATATTACCTAAGCATTACTTAATCAACATAACTAGCTTAATACTTCTGAGTCTACGCGCTCAGTTAAAGTCTGTAACAGATTAAACTTAGGTTCTGTATAAAGCTGTATTAGTAATCCTTTACTAATACTCTTGTCCTCTTAACAGTAGCTTATAACTTTATGGAAACGTCTTAATCTTTAATTAACTCTTAAATTATCTTATGCTAGTTAAACTGTCACTTAATTTTCTGGGTAGGAATTATCTGTCTGTCTCTAGATCTATCCGATAGCTCCTTGACTGTTTAATCTATGTATTTTCTTGTCCTTTTATAGACTTCTTATTCTGAGTTTTACTTCTTTCTTTTCTGGAATTCGCTTCTATTTCATTTCACCTTTGGCGCTCTGCTTATTTCTTTGAAGCTCTGTTCCTGATTCATTTCATTTTTGAACTTTAATCTTTGAATTCTGGTTCTAGACCTTCATGAATTTCTTTTCTCATCAGGATGATATTACCTAACTCTGTACGTAATCATTATTACGTAATTAATAGCATAATCAGACTTAGTTTTCGCATTCCGATGAAAAGCCAAAAAATGGCAACTTGTCCGAGTGGTTAAGGAGAAAGATTAGAAATCTTTTGGGCTTTGCCCGCGCAGGTTCGAATCCTGCAGTTGTCGTCATTTTTTTGATTTTTGGCCAAAAGGTTGGTCTTTCCAAGCATACACTAGTTCACGTTTCTAATTCGTTACTTTTCAGACTTGTAATACAATATATCTTCTCATTTAAGAAGAAGCAATAGTAGTCCCCCTTAAGAAGAAGTAATCGTCCGAATACAATTCTGTGGGCCTAAACTTATAAAATAGTGATTTAATTTTTATGAACAGCTCCAATACCCAATGGATGTTGCAAATGAAAGTGACTGATAATACATGGGAATATGTGTGATCGGCACCCACACGGTTGCTTAGAAGAAGGTGGGGGTTGGGGCTCCATTCTCTTCACCCACAAAACTCAATCCTGCACATTACCCTCATCTCATCTCTATCATTTTTCACTAGTCGATTCCGCTTTAACTAAACACCTTATAGAGTACATAGTAACTCTAGAACAAGTGCCATGAATAATATCATCCTTAACCGGAATCTTTGTGATCAATTATTGACTCAAGCTCAATCTTCAGCATATCACAATGTCATTCCGTTCAAGTTTGATACCACACAAAGTATTCCTACAAACCTCAACAACTTAGCATTGTACGCATTACATCCTTCAACCACATTACCAACGCTTTATTCATATAGACCAGTCTTTGTTGATTTGATTTCAAGATGGATCGTGTCTCCACAGCAATTTGAGTCCAAATTCTTCGAGTTGAACACTACGCAAGATCCGTTTTTAATCAGTGGATCTTTGGTATTGTCTGCATTGTCTAGACTTATTGGCTTGTCCAATGAGTCTGTCAACTTAGTGGAGTACTTCTTAGCTAGACATCCCATCATGAAAGATACCGTGAACACTCAAATCAGTGTGAAAGAGCTCCAGCTGATTTTATTGGCCTATTATAGATTGATTAATTATGATAGTCACAGGTTCAAAGGGTTCGTGGCCCCCCAAGTTCTTCATGATATTTTAGCCGAGCACAGCGATAGTGTTTGCAAATTCCTTGCTATCCAAATTTTATCCAGGTACTTGAATGCTTCCGAAGAGGCAACGAGCAAAATGATAGATCAGTACATTGGAAATACTGAAATTAGAGGAGATTATGAAAATGATACCCAGATTGACTACCGCTTTTTATCGTTGTTAGAAAGTAAGAGGTTGTCAAACTTCACCAAAATGGTTCCCACCCTGGACCTTACCCACGATGGGGCAGGCAAGAAAATTATAATAAGTCCACAAGATTTGTCTCCATTAATTATTTCAATATGTGGTGTTTTGATTCCAAAATTGCAAGATGCACCTGAGTTTAACTCTGCTCCAATGGACGACATTTCTGAGGCCGTAATTGAAACTTCCACAGCATTTGTTCCAACCCAAAACTCCATTAATGTACTTCAGAAATTAGCACATCATATTCAAAATAATGAATCAATCATGCTTTATGGTAAAGCGGGCTCTGGTAAAACCTTCCTCATCAATCAGTTAGCAAAGTTTATGTCCTACAGCAACTCTATCATTAAGATCCATCTTGGGGAACAAACCGACTCTAAAATGTTATTGGGTACATACACATCTGGTGAAAAGCCAGGAACTTTTCAATGGAAGTCGGGTGTCTTAACTTCGGCTGTGAAGGAAGGAAAGTGGATTTTAATCGAAGATATCGACAAAGCTCCAACCGATGTGTTATCTATCCTCCTCACCTTATTGGAAAAGAGAGAATTGACCATTCCTTCTAGAGGAGAAGTCATCAAAGCAAAGAATGGATTTCAAATTATTTCTACGATAAGGACTTCGAATGATTCTGGATCCGTCACCATTCCAGATTTGATCGGTTTGAGATTGTGGAAATTAGTAAAAGTGGATTTGCCTACAGAATCTGATTTAAAGGAAATAATTTTGCACAAATTTCCTTTACTCAAGAATCTTGTGATCCCCTTCATCAAATGTTACAATGAAATATTGAAGGTTTATTCATCCCCTTCATTCATCTCTTTAAATAAGGGTTCCAACCCTAGAGTGATTTCTTTCAGGGACTTGATGAAGTTTTGCTCCAGATGTAATATCATGTTGTCCAACAATGGAATCAATAACACAGATCAACTTTTGGAAACTACATTATATGACAATATATTTGCCGAGGCCATTGACTGTTTCGGAAGTTCCATCACTGAGTACAACGCATTGGTACCATTGGTAAATGTGATCGGTGACACTCTTGAAATCCCAACTTCCAGAATCAATTTATTCTTGACAAACCATGTTCCAAACTTTATTGAAGATTCCGATCACATCAAGGTGGGAAGGGCTACTTTAACCAAATCTCTAGACAAAACATACAGAGGAGTATCCAACCAAACATCCTTCGCCAAGACTAACCACTCTCTCAGACTCATGGAGCAAGTTGGAGTATCCATTCAAATGATAGAACCAATTTTGTTAGTAGGTGAAACTGGTACTGGTAAGACCACAATTGTCCAACAGATAGCCAAGATGATGAACAAAAAGCTTATTGTTATCAACGTTTCCCAACAGACAGAGTCCGGGGATCTTTTGGGTGGTTACAAGCCAGTGAATGCCAAAACTATGGTAGTTCCGATCCAAGACGAATTCCAGAGATTATTTTTGGCCACTTTCTCCAAGAAGAAGAATGAGAAATTTGCCCAATTATTGGGTAAGTGTTTGAGCAAGAACCAATGGAAGAATGTCATTAGGTTGTGGAGAGAAGCCCTCAAGTTGGCAAGGGAAGTTTTGAAAGCTTCTGATTCCGATGATGAATCTCCTCCATCCAAGAAGAGAAAGTTGACTTCAAACGATAAGACTATCATCATGAACCAATGGTTAGAATTCGAGGCACTGGTCCAAAAGTTTGAGCTCCTGATTGCCAACCTTGAGAATTCTTTCGTGTTCAATTTTGTCGAAGGTTCTCTTGTTAAAGCCGTGAAAAATGGTGACTGGTTACTCTTGGACGAAATTAATTTGGCGTCCTCCGATACTCTTGAGAGTATAGTTGACCTTTTGAACGAAGCTCATGACCAAAGAACTTTATTATTGACCGAGAAGGGTGATATTGAGCCCATCAAGGCACATTCTGAATTCCGAATTTTCGGTTGTATGAATCCATCTACCGATATCGGTAAGAAGGACTTACCACCAAGTATTAGATCGAGATTCAGTGAGATTTATGTGCATTCACCCGATAGAGATATCTCTGATTTGTTGATGATTATTGACAAGTACGTCCACAGGTATGCCGTTGGCGATGAATGGGTCGGCAATGATATCGCTGAATTGTATTTGGAAGCAAAGAAATTAAGCGAAACCAACCAAATTGTCGATGGTGCTAACCAGAGGCCACATTTCAGTATTCGTACATTGTCCAGAACATTGATCTACGTGTGTGACATTGTCTCCATCTATGGGTTGAGAAGATCATTGTATGAAGGTTTCTGTATGTCTTTCTTGACATTGTTGGATACCAAATCCGAAGCCATCTTACAGCCTGTCATAATGAAGCATACCCTTGGGAGATTGAAGAATATGAAATCTGTGATAAAGCAATGTCCACCAGCTCCAACCACTGCCGGGTCTGCTTATGTTCAATTCAAGCACTACTGGATGAAGCAAGGTCCAATGGAACCTATTCCTCAGCCCCACTATATTATTACTCCATTTGTCGAGAAGAATATGCTTAACTTGGTGAGAGCTACTGCTGGAAGAAGATTTCCTATCTTGGTTCAGGGTCCTACCTCCGCAGGTAAAACGTCCATGATCAACTACTTGGCCAATATCACAGGTCACAAGTTTGTTAGAATCAACAACCACGAACACACTGATTTGCAAGAATACCTCGGTACTTATGTGTCTGATTCCACTGGAAAATTGACTTTCAAGGAAGGTGTTTTGGTCGAGGCATTGCGTAAGGGTCATTGGATTGTGCTTGACGAATTGAATCTTGCCCCAACCGATGTTCTTGAAGCATTGAATAGATTATTGGATGATAACAGAGAGTTGTTTATTCCTGAAACACAAGAGGTCGTTCACCCACACCCAGACTTCATGATTTTTGCTACCCAAAATCCTCCTGGATTGTATGGTGGTAGAAAGGTCTTGTCCAGAGCCTTCAGAAACAGATTCTTAGAGTTGCATTTCGATGACATTCCTCAGGACGAGTTGGAGATTATTCTTAAGGAAAGATGTCAAATCGCCCCAACATACGGTAAGAAGATCGTTGAGGTCTACAGACAATTATCTATCCAGAGACAATCCTCCAGATTGTTTGAACAGAAGAATTCTTTTGCTACTCTTCGTGATTTGTTCAGATGGGCTTTGCGTGAAGCAGTTGGCTATGAAGAATTAGCTGCCAACGGCTACATGTTGTTGGCCGAGAGAGTCAGAAAGGATGACGAGAAAAAGGTGGTCCAACAAGTGATCGAGAAGGTCATGAGAGTCAAATTGGATATGGATGCTTACTATGAAAAATTAGAAGAAAAGGCATTAATGTCCCTCCCTGATACTTCGATTGTCTGGACTAAATCTATGAGACGTTTGGCAGTGTTGGTATTCACTTCCATGAAGTACAACGAACCATTATTGCTCGTGGGTGAAACAGGTTGTGGTAAGACCACTGTGTGTCAAATCATTGCCAGATATCTAGGAAAAGAATTAGTCACTGTGAATGCCCACCAGAACACAGAAACCGGTGATATTTTGGGTGCCCAAAGACCAGTCAGAAACAAGTTGGAAACGAAGAAGGACTTGGTTGACAGTTTGACTAAGGTATTCGAAGCCATGGGCAGGGAAATCCAGCCTGATTGGGACTTGGAGTATTTGTTGGAGTTGTACGATTCCATCAATTCTTTCGAGGGAATGGATGCCAAACTTTTAGAACTGGTTGCACAGGGTCGTAAGGACTTGGCGGTGTTGTTTGAATGGAACGATGGTCCTTTGATCCAAGCTATGAAGCAAGGTAACTTTTTCCTCTTGGATGAAATCTCTTTGGCTGATGATTCAGTGTTGGAGAGATTGAACTCCGTTTTGGAACCTGAAAGAAGTCTTCTTCTCGCTGAAAAGGGTACTGACGATGCGTTCATTACAGCCCACGAAGGTTTCGAGTTCTTGGCTACCATGAACCCAGGTGGTGATTATGGTAAGAAGGAGTTGTCTCCTGCGTTGAGAAACAGATTTACCGAGATTTGGGTGCCTTCCATGAATGACTTCAACGACGTCAGAGAAATCATCGCTTCTAAACTTATCAACAAGGATCATATTGAGCCCATTGTGCAGTTTTCTGAATGGTACGGCAAGAAGTTCGGAGGTGGTCACATCGACAGTGGTGTAATTTCCCTTAGAGATATATTGGCCTGGGTTCAGTTCATTAATTCATGTTCCAAGGAGGTGGAACCATCTGCCGCTTTATTGCATGGTGCCAGCATGGTGTTCATTGACGCCTTAGGAACCAACAATACTGCTTATTTGGCTGAGAACGAGGCCAGGTTAAATGAGCAAAAGGAAGAATGTGTTGCCAAATTGTCCCAGTTTGCCAATGCCGATTTGATGAAGTTCTTCAAGGCTACGTATCAGGTTTCTATGACTGAAGAGCAATTCCAAAGTGGTCCATTTTCCCTTTCCCGTATCCAGGTCGACACCTCGAAGGGTGCTCCGTTCAATTTGTTGGCTCCAACCACTGCTGCCAACTGTATGAGAATTGTACGTGCTATGCAAGTTCACAAGCCAATCTTGTTGGAAGGTAGTCCTGGTGTGGGTAAAACCAGTTTAATTACTGCGTTGGCAAAGGCCACCGGAAATCCTTTGATTCGTATCAATTTGTCAGAACAAACTGACTTGATCGATTTATTTGGTTCTGATACTCCTGCTGAAGGAGGAAAAACCGGTGAGTTCGTTTGGAGAGATGCTCCATTTTTGAGAGCAATGCAAAGAGGTGAATGGGTGTTATTGGATGAGATGAACTTAGCTTCCCAATCCGTTTTGGAAGGGTTGAACGCTTGTTTAGATCACCGTGGTGAAGCATACATTCCAGAGTTGGATAAGTCTTTCACTTGCCACCCAGAATTCAAGGTGTTCGCTGCTCAGAATCCCCAATACCAAGGTGGTGGAAGAAAAGGTTTGCCCAAGTCGTTTGTCAACAGATTCAGTGTGGTTTATGTCGACGTATTGAAATCCCAGGATTTGAATATGATCTCCAACCATTTGTATCCAAATGTTGGCGAAGATGCCGTGGCAAAATTGATCCAATTTATTTCCCAGTTGGAAGAACAAATCGTTGTTCAGAAGAAATGGGGATCTTTGGGTGGACCTTGGGAATTCAACTTGAGAGATACTTTGAGATGGTTTGAGATGTATTCCTCTAAGTTTTTGGTTGAGGACTTGAACGATTTCTTCAATATGATTATCTGCCAAAGATTCAGATGCGAGGAAGATAGAGCTAAGGCCCGTGAATTATTCGAGTCCATCTTCGGACCTCAGGTCCAGAAAGATGTCTACTACTCAATTACTGATAAGTATCTCCAGGTAGGTGATGCCATCATCGAAAGAAAGAGAAACGTTCAATACAGATCTGACAACTTGCTCCCATTACAATCCAATTTCAAGGTTTTGGAAAGTGCCATTAGGTGTATTAACCACAACCTTCCCTTGATCATTACTGGTCCAAGTAATGCAGGTAAAACTGAATTAATCAGATTTTTGGGAGGAGTGATTGGGGTTAAGATCGACGAGTTTGCCATGAACAACGATGTTGACTCCATGGATATCCTTGGTGGATACGAGCAAGTTGATTACACCAGGTCCATCATCATGATTACCGATAAGGTATACGAGCAGTTGAATGAAATGATTGTGATCAACATCAATTCTGACAAGAATGTTGTCAGTAAGGCTGTCGAGTTTTTGGACTTCCTTTACTCCAACGAGATTGGCGTGGAAAATTATGACACTTTCCATGCCCTCTTTGGTTCCAATCTTGAGATTTACTCGAATGATACATTGACCAAGTTGTATCAGGAATCGACTGTTCTTTCCAAGAAAATCCAGCAAGACAAGAGCATCAAGTTCGATTGGTTCGATGGTCTTCTTGTGCAAGCAGTTGAAAAAGGAAACTGGTTGATCCTTGATAATGCCAATTTGTGTAACCCATCTGTTCTTGACAGATTGAACTCTTTATTGGAAACCGATGGTGTGTTAATTATCAACGAATGCAACAACAGCGACGGACAGCCTAGAGTGATCAAGCCTCATCCAGAGTTCAGATTGTTCTTGACTGTTGACCCCAAGTATGGCGAATTGTCTAGGGCAATGAGAAACAGAGGTATTGAAATCTTTTTGGATAAATTGGATGTCAGAATGACTTCTTACGACAAAAAGTTACTCGGTTTTGAAGGCAGTGCTCCTGTTGTTAAATTTTTCCCATCCTCTTCCTCCGAATTCAGACCATTCGCTTTATTGGATGACATCTTCGAAGCCTCTTCGAATGTTCAAGAAGCGGTCACGATTGGATTCAGTGTGCTTCCATTTGACTTGCTTGTCAACTCCAACTGGATTTCATTCGTTGTGAGTTCCAGCCAGTTTTCCAGCCACACAAAGTCGTTGGCTCAAAGCTTGTTGGCCATTATTGAGTACGGAAAATCCACAGGCTTAATCAACAGATTACATTCCATTTACCAGCCTATTCAAGAATATGTTAACGAGCTCTTGGGATTCAATACTTTGTTTTCCTATCACCAGGTTCCTCATCCTTTGTTGAATCCAAATATTGTGCCTATCATTAGCAAATTGAATCCTTGGGTGGGATCGTCGGAATCCAACTACTTTTTCGAAGTCATTACCAGAGTTATCAAGTCCAACACGACTATCAAATCTATTGAAGAACAGGGATTGAATGGTAAGGTGAATGAGTTAAGCTACATTGAAAGATCTGCTGCCTACCATCTTGGTAGAAATATCAAGAACGTACCCAGACTAGAGATCTTCAAGTTCATGAAGCAGACTAGCGAATTCATCGAAATGGTATTCCAGAAGCTGATTGGTTCTATGTTCCAGTCACAGGGAGTCTATCAATCTTTGTACGAATTCCAATCAATTTGGGAAGGTATGTTAGAGACCAGTCAGGAACAGGACGAGTCCAAATTGAGAGTCTATCAGGAAATGATGAGTAAGTGGGTCAAGACTGAGGACTCAGGTGACTCTTCAATCAAGCCTTATCTTGACGAAATTAAGCAAACCATCCATACCTTTGTTCAAAAGTTGAATTTGTCGACCGGAAGTTCTATGGATCTCATTTGGGAAACTTGCAGAGGAGACTATCCAAAGAATGAACAATCGTGGGAAAATCTCAAGAGATTAATCTCATTAGCTGACGACTTTGACGAGATCGCCGATGAACAATTCGGCGACGCTCGTGAATCGGTTCTTGGCTTGAGAAAATTGATTGTGGAGGTTTACCAGGATATCGTCACCGATAGAATGAATGATGAAGGGTTCCAAGAGTTATACGATACCTTGTCAAGTGGAATCAAATCGCTCAAGGAAGTGTCCTCCAAGTTTGTAATCAAGCGTGATAATTCCTTCAAGAAGGAAGTTTCCATGATTGCCAATTTTATCGAGTCGCAAGGCTTGATGAATGGCCAAGATGTGAGTGAAAAGATCGTGGAATTAGCATCTGAGGGAAACACTTCCACAATTTCGTTGTTGAACAACAACCAAGGAATTTTGTTTAAGCCATATCCATCAATTTTCAAAAAGTTATGGAAGGCTGACGAATCATTGGTTCCAGGATTATTCTACTCTGATTTGATATTGTCGTCATTGACCAAGATACAGAAACTTCCTGGCTCTTCTGGTAAGTATCTTCAACAGAAACTTGATGATATTGATCATTTGAAGAGGGCCTTGATCAACAACTCTCTTCCTATTTTGAGCAACCAGATTTCTAGTTTCAAGGACTTGCTTGTAAAGTGGATTCATCAATTCTTGATAATCCACTTGGATAGCTTTAACGAACAGGACAAGGTTGTGCTTCAGAACTTAGACTTAGCTTCAATCAAGGAATACGTTTCCTCAATCGTCCAGATTGTGGAAAATTCGAGTGACGAAGCTTTCAGGAATATTGCTCTTGAATACTTCATCCCTGCCCTCATTTTAATATCCGATGCCACCTCTCAATCTGTTAAGGCATTGGGTAAGGCTTGGATCTTGTTTTCTTGTGGTTCAATCCAACTTTACTTGCCAAGCTCGTCTTATGATCCTGCTATTAAAGAGTATGTCATTTACAAGAAGTTCAATGACCAAAAGGAAGCTTCGGAAAAAATAATTAACGCATGGAAGATAGCCAGACAAGTGTTAATGGGTGATGAAATTTCTGGTATTGAAAAGTTGCTTCCAAGCGTGGATGCCAACAATTCTCCTTCTAGGCCTAGAGTTTTCAGAACTCAAAAATCGATTGACACCCTCTTTGAAGAATGGAATGCATTCATGGAGTCTACCATTGATGTGGAACCTATAAGGACATTATTGGAGAGTGCCGAACAATTGAATGATTCTACTGCTAAGAGAACTGAGATGTTCCAGAATAATTCCAACCAGTTTTTGTTGAGACTTCGCAAGAAACACTTTATTTATTCAGATTTGAATGATATCTTGGTTGGATATATTTATGGTCTCAAATTTGGTTTCGACTTATTGAGTTCTGACTCTAAGAATGACCTTTCCAAGTACCAGTTTGATCCATTGTGGTTAGTGAACGTGGTTGGTTTGACTGACGAGTCTTCTTGTAACGAAATGTTCGAGAATGCTAAGGTATTGACTAAGTCCTTGCCGATAGATTCTTCGGTTTCGGAGCACTTAATGTCTTTCTTTATGAGGTTGTCATTCGTCCATTCGAGTGAGTCGTCCATTCTCGAGCAGGCCCTTCAGTCACTTTACTACAGATGGTCTTTGCGTCGTATTAAGCAAGAAGAAGCTGAGGCTCAACAAGGTAGCTTATACAAGTATAATGATACCGAGGGTGATGCAGAGGAGGACTTCAAGAGTATGTTCCCCGACTACGAAGAAGTGGTAGGAGAAGTCGATACCAAGTCCTCCAAGAAGAACGACTCGTTTGAAGAGATATACTTCATGATTGCAAAGATGTACATGAACGAATTTGTTATGCAAAACGATTTCAACATCCAGTCATTGGTAAATGATGGTGCTGAAATCATTGAATTGATGTCTAACATCTTATCTGAATCGAAGAAGTCTCAAAACAACCCATCCATTTTGGCTTCCTTGATTGCTAAGATTTCTGCCAGTCACCAGGAATTTACTAATAGCTTGAACCATAACCTGTTCGACTTCTACCACGGAAACTCATCCTCAGAATCCAAGAAGGCCATTAAAATTATCACTAACATCCACACCTCGGTGCTTAAGTTGTTAGAGCAGTGGCCAGAACATTCTACCTTGCAAAATATTGCTGTGGCCACCAATGAATACTTGCAAGTTCCTATTGAAGTTCCGTTGTCAAGATTATTGCAAAAGATCGAACAGATCTACACATTGATTTCGGAGTGGGAGAAATATGCTTCCAGTGAAGTGACTTTGAAGGTATTCTTTGACGAATTAACTGTATTGATCGTTTCTTGGAGAAAACTAGAACTTTCCACTTGGAAGGCACTCTTCAGTTTTGAGGAGACTACCTTGGAAAAGAACCTTGGCAAGTGGTGGTTCCACTTGTTCGAGGTCATCATGATCCCCATCTTGGGCAAGGAATACGAGGACCTTACTCCTGTGAAATTGCTTGCAGCATTGAACTTGTTCATGAGTCAATCTACGTATGGAGAGTACGCATCCAGATTGAACTTGTTGAGATCTTTCAGGAATCACATTCTGAGACTCCAGCAAGACGTTCAAGCAGTCCAGGATGTCCATAATGCACTCTGCAACTTCATCCAGTTCTATGAGCAGTTCATTCCTTTGATCACCGAAGCTATCAACACCACCAAGGTTAAGCTCGAAAAGGATATCAACGAAGTGATCTTGCTTGCTAGCTGGAAGGACGTCAATATCGATGCGCTCAAGCAAAGTTCAAGAAAGTCCCACAATAATCTCTACAAGATTGTGAGAAAGTATAGAGCCTTGTTGGCCACTTCAGTCTCGTCTCTTATCCAAGGAGGGTTGACTGAAGTCAACAAGACTGTCATTTCTGTCAAGGAGTTACCATTGATCACTGGTCATGTTAGTGATAAAGAAGACGGCGAACTTTGCTCTACTATTTCAACTTGGTCTCAAAGACCTACCCGTCTTCAAAACTTGACCATGGTGGAGAAGAATATGAATACTTATGTTTCCAGAATTATTGAGGACGAGATTCCAAATATTTACGGCTACGCCAAAGATACTTTGGAGCAGATGGAACAGCTTCGTAAGGAGACTCCAAAGGAATTGAAGAAGGACAACAAGAAGATAGTGGCTGCCTTGAAAACTCAGAAGAGAAAGTTGCTCAGTGACACCATCCGTGAATTGAGAAGGATTGGGTTGAAAACCACATTGAGAGCAGACATTATGGAATTCCAAGGCACCACCAACGTGATCCTAGTCAACAGTACCAACTTTGGTGACAGTATCTTAAAGGGAAGTGATGGATACTTCTTTAGAATTTTGGATCTTTTGCCACGTTTGAGAGCTTCAGTCTCTGAAGTGGCAGAGGACGTCCCAGCAGCTGATGCCCAGAAGGGACTTGCTGCTGCCGAAAACTTGATTCACTCATTGATCGCCACCAGAGGCCAGTTGAATACATTTGCCAATGGCTTGGGGACCGTGGATGAGTTGTTTTTGTCGTTTGAAAAATTGGCCAATGTGAAGAACAATAACGACGTCTTAGTAAGAGCTTCTGTGGTTGATTCCAGCAACATGAATATCATGACTATCAAGAAGATTTTGTATTGGTTGCCAAAAATCATTGACCACACCATTGAAATCATCCAAGCTAATGCTATGGGTGATAACGTGCTCAAGATATTAATGAAGGCCAAGTTTGAACTCACCAGCTTTTCCCAGACTTTCAAGACTATGGACAGTCACATCTACACTGGTGAGACAGTCAAGTGCATTGAAAAGTTCCAAAACTTCTATCAGATCTTTTCTGGTGATATTAGGGCATGCTGCTCCACTACAGCCAAGGATACGTTTATTGCCGAGTTGATTAACCAATGGATTCTTACCTCGCAATACAGCGTGCAAATTCAATCATCTACCTCGCTCAATGATTTGAGAACAGTCGAAGATGTTGAATTGGCCTATCGTGATTTATCCAGCGCCATTATCGTCACCATTCAAAAGGCACTCGAGGTCATTGCAGAGCCTGTTTCTGAGGAGGATGATGGATGGCTCAAGACTAGTCAGCAGAGGCTTTTCAAGCTCATCAAGTCGCTTCATTACCCCAAGATAATTCACAAGATTAACAGGTGCATTGAGCTCGCTTCCCAAGTTGAACACAGCATCGTTTCTTCAAATTTGGTTTCTGCATTAACCAGCTTTACTCTTCCATTAGTCAAGCATTACGTGAAGTTATGCTGGAACACTTTGGGAAAGAGTAGAACCAACTACCTTGAAACATCACACGCCACTTTCATCTTGACCAGTTCTCTCCACACGTTAGCCACCAAGGGATTCTGTTCTCCTGAACCTCCTACCGAGCAGAAGGAAGACAGCAACTTGCAAGATGGAACAGGATTGGGAGACGGAGAAGGTCAAAACACTGGAGAAGTTGGAGATGATGAAGATTTGAGTGAAGATGCTCAAACCGAGAACAAGGAAAAGGAAGAAAAGGACGAGGGAGACGAAGATGAGAATGACGATGCTGTCGATATGGACGGTGACATGGCAGGAGATTTGGAAGAAGCATCTGATCAAGACGATGATGGCGAAGGAGACGACGAAGAAGGTGAAGATTTGGACGAAGAAGTCGACGACATCGACGACTTGGATCCAAATGCCATTGACGAGAAGATGTGGGACGAAGAAGCAAAGGACGACAAGGAAAAGGAATCCGACAACATGCCTGAAAACTCCAAGAATGATGACATCACTGCCAATGAAGACGAGGACCAGTCCAGTGACAAGAAGCCCAACGATGCCAATGAAGGAAAGGAGGAAGAGAACGATGACGAAAACGATAAGGAAGAAAAGGAAGAAGCTGAAGATGGCGAAGAAGAAGACGTTGGTGAACAAGAAGATGAGGTCAAGAATGACGAAAACGAAAAGTTGGATGACTATGTTCCTGAGACAGAAACCTTAGATTTGCCTGAAGACATGAAACTTGATGGCGATGACGAGGAGGATGACGAAGGTGACGATGGTGAGTTCGACGACAAGATGGAAGACCAAGAAGAAGACAAGAATGAATCGAACGATGTGAACAACGAGGAAGAGGAGGTAGCCGAACAAGGCCAAGAAGACGAGGTCATGGAGGATGCCGAGCAAGAAGGAGACGATCAAGATGAAAATGCCGATCAAAACCAAGAGCAAGAGGAAGAAGAAGCTGAAGAGGCAGGCGAAGCTGAAGCAGGTGAAGATGCTATGGAATCTGACGAAGAAACCGTAGGAGAAAAAGACGAAGAAAAGAAGGAAGAAGGTGGTAACGACAACGAATTGGACCAGGAGACTGCGGAAGGTGCCGATGCTGCTAACGACGACAACAACGACGATGACGTCGATATGGAGTCTGCCGTCAAGCAGGAGTACGGTGAAAAGGGCGATGGTGCTGATAACCAAGTGGTGGACGAAAACGAAGATATCGGAGCCACTGGTGGTGCCAGCACCGACATGAACCAACAGGACGAAAATGAAGACAACACCAACCAGGATGAAGCCCGTGACCAGGCCAAGGAATCCTTAAAGCAGTTGGGAGACTCGTTGAAAGAGTTCCACCGTCGTCGTCAAGAAATCCAACAAGCGTCCCAAGAAAAGGAAGAGAAGGTTGATCAAAGTGCAAATGAAAGACCGGATGAGTTCGAGCACGTCGAAGGAGAAAACGCTGAATTCGACACCCAAGCATTGGGTGCTGCTGATAAGGACCAGATCCAGTCGATCGACGAGGACATGGCCATTGACGACGATGAGAACGACGAAACTCACGAGATCAAAGAAGAGCCCGAAACCAAGCCAGATGAAGATAACATGGATGTCGACGAGAATGCCGAGGAAGTTGATCCTGAAGAAGGTAACATCGACCCAGACAATGACTTTGAAGGAAAGACCAAGGGTGCGTTCATTGGTGAAAGAAAACAGACCAAGGATGATGGAGAATTGATCTACAACAAGGACTTACAAGAAGAGGAACTTGACGAGTATGTGCAACTCGACAACCTTCAACTCAACGACTTGAATGACGATGCTCCAATTGAACTTGAAACCGCCCGTGAATTGTGGAGAAAGAGTGAATTGGCTACCCAAGAATTAGCTTCTGGTTTATGTGAACAATTGAGATTGATTTTGGAGCCCACCTTGGCCACCAAGTTGAGGGGGGACTACAAGACTGGTAAGAGATTGAACATGAAGAGAATCATCACCTACATTGCCTCCGAGTTCCGTAAGGACAAGATCTGGCTCAGAAGAACCAAGCCTTCCAAGAGACAGTACCAGATCATGATCGCTGTCGACGACTCTAAGTCGATGAGCGAGAGCAAATCTACTGAGTTGGCCTACCACAGTATTGCCTTGGTATCCAAGGCTTTGACCCAGCTTGAGAGTGGAGGTTTGTCCATCGTTAGATTTGGTGAAGACATCAAGGTGGTCCATCCATTTGATAAGCCCTTCAACAACCAGGAGACTGGCTCGAGAATTTTCCAATGGTTCGATTTCCAACAGACCAAGACCGACATCAAGCAGTTGTGTGCCAAGTCCTTGAAGATATTCGAGGATGCCAGAGCCACTTCCAACTCCGACTTGTGGCAATTGCAAATCATTCTTTCGGATGGTGTTTGTGAAGACCACGAGACGATCCAGAGAATGGTCAGAAAGGCCCGTGAAGAGAAAATCATGTTGGTTTTCGTTGTGATTGACGGAATCAACTCCAACGAATCTATATTGGACATGAGCCAAGTCAGTTACGTTCCAGACCCTAACACTGGTGCCATGAACTTGAAGGTCGACAAATATTTGGATACCTTCCCATTCGAGTTCTACGTGGTGGTTAGAGATATCAACGAATTGCCTGAAATGCTTAGTTTGATCTTGAGACAGTATTTCTCCGAGATGGCCAGTGCTTAGTGGGGCCGAATTATTAGAGTGTATATTAGAAAAAAATTGATTGATTTATGCCATGTAGTATTAGTAATGGGCGTTATAATTTGAAAGTTTAGGAATTGAGTTCATTTTGAAGTGTTTGGCATTCCATGGATTACATTTCGGCGGTATTCTGCCAGGCTTGTGGATACGTCACATTACAGCATGCCTTTGCGACAAGTGTGGTTCGGTGAGCAACAAGCGCCACCACCCACCTTCCAATGTCTACAAACAATTGATATGATTATTAAATTATTATTATTGTTATTAATTAATCCTAACTATCTTATTGAATAGTTCCCTTTCCCATTTTAGAATACAAAATTCGAATCTATAAGTAACCTTGTTTAACCTTTTCTATTTGGAACGACTCTGGCCACACACACAGACATGTCGTCCAACTTACCCCCGGAGCTGAGGTTCTTGCCATACTTTTCTGGCAATGCATTAACCTGTTGGTTGTATGGGGTGTATGCGTAGTCGTCGAATCCGACCGCCTTTGCTTTGAGTAGAAGCTTTCTGGCTATTGTCTTTAAGTCCTTGTTGGACTTCACGGAATCATCAATGCACTGGACGATTTCTTCTTCGTACAAGTTGTCCGAGATGCCGTCGGAACATGCCACGATGAGATCGTCTTCTTTTAACTTGATCGAGTCAACCCATGCCATCTCGGAAGGCATCTGATCAAGGGTTTGGGTGCCGATTTGTTGGGGACACAAATCGGACACCATTTGTTCTTCGTTGCTTTTGACGATTTTGCCGTCTCTGATGATGTAGATTTTGGAGTCGCCAATGCTGATCATTTTCAAGTACTCACCACTGAGCATGCCGAGGATCAAGGTAGACGAGCCACGCAAGTCCTGGAGGTCCATCAAGTGTGAGGTATGCAAGTAGGAATCGTCCAAGATCTGGTCGATATCACGTTTGTTGAGGTGGTGGGGGGCGTGGCTCAACTTGTACTCGGTCATCAAGCGACTCAAGGTCTCGACCATGGAGCGGGACCAGATGCCTGACGAGCAGTGCTCGCCCTTGCTTTCCCACCCCGACACTCCGTCGGCGATGGCAAGCACGGTGGGCGACACGAGCATGGCGTCGTCTCCGGCCTTGACCGAGATGGTGTCCACAGGCGACCCCTGGGGTCTTCTCTTGGGGAGCAACGAGTTGAGCAGGGTGGGGTCCGTCAAGTCCGACAATGAGTGGATCAACGGGTCCGAGTTGTTGCTGTGGTGGGCGTACGAGTGGTAGCCAAACTCGAACTTGTACTTGTCGTTGGAGATCTTGCGCATCTGTTCGCGAGTCACACAGGGGTAGCTCATGTAGGCCAAGCCCTCGTCCTTGGGGGGATCACGGTCCATGAGGCCTCCTAGGAAGTAGTGGCGTGCTCCTTGGAAGATGGAACGGCACGCCTGGATCGACCTGGCGGCCGATTTGGTGGGAGGCGCCAACGTTTGCAACCGCATGACTGAATATGCCTGGGAATATATGGCTGTAAGTGACAGGAGGAGCAGGAGGTATTTATAGGCAATACCGCTGGCGGTTGTGTAAGTGCTGTAAAAAGCTGCAACTGGCTCCTTCTCCTCCTTTATATTACCCGGATGTAAGCGCAAAAGAAACGCAAACATCACGCGACAGGCGAGGGGAAGATCTGGGGCGGAGGGAGGGGTGATTGAGGGCGACGGGTTTGGGGCGAGTGACGGTGCCGGTCAGTGGGGGGCGCTGGGTGTAGTCCAGAGTCGTGACGTATGGATCGTTGGCCTGGAACACTGGCTGGGGCCTCCGCTGGGGCCTCTGCTGGCTGGTAGCGGGTGCCGCATCGCACGCATGCGCGCGCGGGCTCGCAACCGCGGGGAGGACCAACTCCGAAGATGCCCGCAGTCGGCTGAAGTCGGAGCTGCCACATTGGCGAGAGGGGTAGCCGCCTCGAGCGGCAACTATAAATACTGCCAAAGGTATGGGCTCGGAGTTGACGAGCGGGAGGGGTCAACGTGACACCAGACCTCCGAGACGTCCAACGGCTGGCTCCAAGGGACGGTAGACGGTGCTGGTGTCTTCTGGTGCAAAAAAGGGTCTGCTGCGGCTGCGAGTTGTTGCAGCCAGCGGATGCGCGATGCGCGCCGTGGGAGTAAGAGAAGCCATGGGCAGGCATGAGAAGGAATTAGCCAGTGAGCCATTAGCCAATAGCCAGCAGGGAAGTAATGCCAATAGGCAGTAATGAGCAGGAATGGCACCAGTCGGGAAGGGGCAGTAATCAGCAATGCCATTAGCCAGTATGGATGATTTCCATCATTTAGCTATCACGAACTGGCTCGTTCTGGGCCTGCTATGACCGGTGGGTAGCTCATCCAGAACATAGCCACAAAGTGGCCACAGAGTGTGAACCGCACCTCCAGTCTAAGTCTCTATCTGTTAAAAAATATCAGACTGGTGGGTTCAATCTATTTATCAATTCTGGAAGGTGTTTCAGAGCGCCTCGGCCTACATTCTATGTCCTGTAAAATAATTCTATTCACTTCTCAATTGTATTTTTGTCTCAGGGCCATATTTCATTTATCATCACTTTCTAGAGTCGCCTATTATTTTTTGATTCCATATCACCTCAAGCCATCATCACAACAAGGCACACTGCTGCAGCACTCCTTATTGTAGCATTAAGGAATTAGGAAAACTGTTTACCGAAACGACTAAAATCTTATAATCAAGTATAGGTGTCCTTACATATTTACGAGCTTCTGGAAGGCCCAGACCGTGCCAGCGATCTCTCCATGTATAAGTCCGTTGCGAAGTGCTGGAAAGCTTACCTCATCGTTACAGAATGGCTTAGACCCCGTATATGCTATGGCGTGCCTCGATGAACCCTATTTTCTTCGCGAGCATTCTTATAACTGACCCCACCCCAATACTTGCTGGCACAGCTTGGAAGGATACAATTACGAGACTATAGAACAAGCTCCACAATGTTCACGAGAATGTGGTGGGTAATTTCCTTTTTCGTATACGGTGATTCCTGATATTAAATAATGGAAGTAGTTCCTGTTGTGTAGCCAATGCCATTTTACTCGTCAACAAAAGCTAAATGATTCAAATTTCTTCTCAATCAAAAAAACCTATCAAAAGGTTAGAATCGGTCTAATAGCGTTGTTGGTAGCACAACTTCACTGCGTAGTCAGCTTCGCTGTGCCTCTAACCATTCGCTACCTCTTCGACTGCACATTGCTAGCTGCAAAAAATTGGTAGCGCACTTGGCAGGGCTTGAGTCGGTTGTCCTCTTGTCCCATGGGTACTTGTGGTCCGAGTCTTTCAAATCAGCTCTTCTTTGTGCTCTCAAGTCATCTAGCTTTTCGAACTCGTAAATCCAACCTACAAAATTGGTTTCCATAATTCAGATACATACTGCTATGATTCCACTTCCAATATTCACGACATCGGTTGAAACTGATGCGAGACTACAATCAGATATCCCTCTAAATCACTTTATTTTTATTCTAATTACATGGCATCACATCTAGTTACCCACAACAGCCTCGTGGATAACCTTGTATGGTGGAGTGTATCCGGTGTGGATCTGGAACTGTCTCTCTCCTTGGTTCACCAACATCTCAGCACCAGGAATTACGTTCCACTCGAACTTCTGGGCTACCTTCATGATTGGTGTCACACTTGGTTTGTAGGCTGCTTCCAATAAGGTAGGAGTGAAACCGCCATTCTTCTGCTGAATGCCGTTGTGTAAGACTTTTTCAATCTTGGTCAAAAGAGCTTCATCAATTGGAGCACTGGCTGGAATACAAGAAACAATCAAAGAGATTGGCTTGGCCTGGGCCAATTCGGAGTCACTGCTCAAAATTTCGATGTTGAAGTTGGCTGGTAACAGCTCCTTAATCTCCACCAATTTCGACGCAGTTCTGTTGATCATGTAAATAGTCTTACATCCCATCTTGTGCAAGGCAAAGGCAGCAGCACGAGAGGTTCCACCACCACCAACGACTAATCCATTGACGTCAGCATACTCAATGCTAGGCACTCCAAAACGGGTGAACGAGTTGTTGATGCCAATCCAGTCAGTATTGTCTCCCAATAATTTACCAGGCTTGCCTTCAATAGGAACAACAGTATTGACGGCACCAATTGTCTTGGCAGCTTCAGATAACTCATCAGTGTACTTTTTAATATCAAGTTTCAAGGGCATGGTGACAGCTAAACCTCCGAATAATGAGTTGTCCTTGATTAATTTCTCATAGACCTCGTCGGCGTTGGCGGATTCGAATCTGTCAAAAGTGTATGGGAGGCTCAACTTCTCGTAAGCCGAGTTGTGTAAATCTGGAGACTTACTGTGCTCGATTGGAGAGCCCACAACCCAGAACTTCTTGTTGACAAAACCACCAATTTCAGCGAAAGCCTTGTTGATTTGACTGACGGTCAATTGACCTGGAGCAGCCTTGAAAGGCAACTTCTCGTGGGTGACAGGAGTCAAAATGGGGTTCAAAACACTGGACAACTTACCTTGCTCGCCCATGTTAATGGCAATAAGCGGAGTGATGTGGTTGACATGTCTGAATTGTTCCAACAACAAGTTATCTTGTAAGGTAGATGCTGAGCCAACAAGCTTGACGATGTCGGCCTTCAAGTCAACAGCTTGGTAGTACTTATTTCTCCACTCAACGTTGTCCCACTTCAAAGATCCCGAGACGTCGTGATGAGAAGCAATAATTCTAGTGAATTTTCTGTTCTTCAACACATTGTTGATGACAGATTGAGGGTAAGTCAACTGAAGATCCAAATATTCGACACCTAACTTGATACCTAAGTGCAACAACTTTTCGATTTGTTCAGTCTGTTCATCCTCAACCTTTCCTCCTTGAGATTTGGTTCTAACAGTGTAAATAATAGGGAGGGAAACGTACTTTCTCAACACAGCAGTCTGGCTGGCAACGTAGGATTCCGATAAGTCCTTCAACAAATCAATTCTTAATTCGACCGCTTCACAACCATAGGTCAATTCTTCCAATTGGGATTCAACCTCGCTTAAGTCTGGGTAGGTCAAAGAGATGAAGTTCGATCTCTTTGTAGGAATTTCAACAGTCTTTAAACCGGTGATGGTTTTGATGTAGTTGGTGAAAGAATTTCTCAAGTGCTTGAACTCCAATTCATCGTTACAATGGGAGGAGTAGAAGAAGTAATTGGAACATTCATCGTACCACTTTTCTCTTCTGTTCCAAACTTCCTTGATCTCGCTAACGTAGGCCGGTCTGGAAGTATCAGCAGACAAGAATTGCACGGTTTCATCCAAATCACGGTGCAAGTGTAACACAATACCTCCAGCCTTGACGTAGGACTTCAACGAATTTCTAGCCTCTTCACCTTCAACAATACCCCCTCCAGTGGAGAGAACGTAGCCTTGGGAGTATTTGGCAAAGCATTCGGAAGCAACGATAGCTTCTTCCTTACGGAATTCTTCCCATCCCTTCTGCTTGATGAACTCTCTGATATCAACCCCCAACTTTTGCTCGAGGAATTCATCCAAGTCCAAGAACTTGAACCCCAAAAATGAGGCCATCCACTTGGACAAGGTGGACTTTCCGGCAGCTCTCATACCGATCACGATGACACTCTTGTTCTCGTTGGTCTCGGCAGTGGAGGTGTGCGAAACACCTTCTGGTTCATAGCCATCGATGGTTACATTGAACTTGGTGTGCAAGGTGTCCCACCATCCTGGCCAGGTCTTTCCGGTACAGGATCTTTCCTGGATCAACACTGGGTCTTTACACAAGCCCGCCAACAACGAGAACGACATGGCGACTCTGTGGTCGTCAAAGGTCTTGATACCTCTGTTTTCAGTGGAAGGAGTCACCAAATCTTCAATCTTGATTCCGTGAATTTCAATACCATCTGGTAACTCGTTTGCTTTGACACCAAATTTGGCCAATTCAGAAACCATGGCAGCGATTCTGTTACACTCCTTGACTCTTTGGTTGGCAATACCGGTGATAGAGGTACTCTGGGTACCATCAACAGCCACGGCTGCTACCACAGAAGCGGTCAAGAAAGCGTCAGTCATAGGCTCCATATCGACGTGGGCCAAAGGCTTCAACTGACCTCTTGGTGGACCAGTCACGGTAGTAGAGGTTGCGGTTTGTTCCACCTTACAGCCCATAGGTTTCAACACATCCACGGCAAACCTGGCATCACCTTGAAGCGAGGACGATCCAATGTTGGGAATAGTACACGAAGTACCAGTCATAGCAGCGAATGCCAATGGGTAGGTGGCAGAGGAAGCATCCGATTCGATAACATACTCTTCAGGGTTGACGTAGGCGCCCTTTGGAATGTGGTAGGTGTATTCTTGGGTAGTGGACTTGGTGACGTTGATACCAAAAGACTTCATCATGTCGATGGTCATGTCAATGTAGAGCTGGGAGATTGGCTTACCTCCCACCAAAGACAAGGTGACCTCTTCGTCGGCGTACGGAGCACACATCAAAATGGACGACACATATTGGGAGGAGATGGTGGCAGCTAATTCGATCTTTCCACCCTTTAAACCCTTGCCAGCCTCGATCTTCAATGGCAAAGAGCCAGTATTCTTCAAGTACTCGATGGAAGAGCCGTTGGATCTCAAGGCATCCACCAAGGGACCAATTGGTCTTTCTTGCATTCTGGCATTTCCTGTCAATATCACATGATTGGACGACTGGGAGTTAATACCCACCAACGAGGCCACAGAGGTCAAGAATCTGGACGCAGTTCCAGCATTTCCTAAGTACAACTGGTCGTCGCAAGTGACCATCTTTCCACCATTGCCCTTCAACACAATAGTGGCACCGTTGTCTTCAGTGGAGATTTCTGCTCCCTTCAACAAGGAAACAGCGTCCAACATGTGCTTGGTGTCATCCGAGTGGAGCAAGTTTTTGATTCTGACTGTTCCGGAACCCAAGGCTGCCATGATCAACGCTCTGTTTGAGATGGACTTGGATCCTGGTGGGATCACCACGTTGGTGGCAGGAGTAGCGTCCTTGCTGAACTCGTGCACAAGTACCTCGTCGGTCAACACGAAGCCCAAGTCACGCTTGGACACCTGGTGGGCCTTCAACTGGTAGCACCTGCCTATGGACTCCAACAACACGCACTTGATTTTACTTCCGTCGTTCTTCTTGTCAATGGCCATTTTCTGCAACAAGGTGTCGATAACGATGTGGTGGCGCTTGAACCCGATTTTCTTCAAGAAGTCCTTGTCGTCGATGGACGTTGGTAAACCGTAGGCGACGAGACACTTGGCGATTCTGGCCACAGCTACTGGAGACAAAATTCCGAGATATCTGGCCAACTCAGCCTCCTTGATCATTCCGACAGCCACGCACTCTCCGTGGAGCGCTTCTGGGGTGACTACGGCTTCGATGGCGTGTCCGATGGTGTGGCCAAAGTTGAGCAAGTTTCTCAAACCTGACTCCTTTTCGTCCGACGACACCACGGAAGCCTTGACACGGATGGACTCCAACACCGTCTTGACGAGGTCGTCCTTAATAGATCTGATGTCGGGATTAGGCGCAGTGACCACTGCAAGGAACTGCTTGGAGAACCGCTCCAAGCGCGAGAACTCTTCCTCGTTCCAGATGGCTGCTGTCTTGATGACCTCCGCCATTCCGTTGATGAACTGTCTGGCAGGCAAAGTCTCCAAGAACGAGACGTCCACGAATACGTAGTCTGGCTGGTGGAACGCACCTATGAAGTTCTTGCCCAATGGAGTGTCGATGGCAGTTTTGCCGCCTACCGACGAATCGACCATAGCCAACAAACTGGTGGGTACCTGGATGACTCTGACGCCTCTCATGAAAGTGGCAGCCACGAATCCGATCATATCGCCAATAACACCTCCTCCTACCGCCAAAATGACAGTATCTCTGGTACATCCTTTCTGCAACAAGAAGTCTTCCACAGCCGCTTTTGTCTCACGACTCTTGCTTTCTTCTCCAGGAGCCACGTAATAGGTAAGCAACCTCGAATCAGGCCTGGAGACGCCCAATTTGGTGTTGAAGTCTGCAAGCAACTTCTTGAACGGCTCGGTTCTGGCCATGTTTGTATCGGTGATAATCACATAGGTGGAAGACGCCTTGGTGGCGATGACTTCCTGCACAATGTGGTTCTGGATGCCGTAACCCACATGGATGGTTTCGGAGCCCAAGATGGGGACTTTCTGGACAGAAGACATGCTGGGTGTGGAAGAGTGGTTGAAAAATTGGCTATGACTGATTCTCGCTGGGTGGAAGTGGGCAGGTCACGTGCGCCGGTGCGGCTGGCGGTTCCGGTCCGGAGCGGTGGGCCCATATAACAAGATATACCCTCACGATGGACTTCACCCTTGAACGGAGAACTTATACTTATAAATATATCTATATACATATATATCTTATAGATGCAAGAATAAAGCATTTAACATTTTATCTTTCAATAAAATAAGAACTAGGACACTATAGATCTCTTGGTTAAACCAAGGTTGTACTCTACTACGGAGGCACCGGAAACATCTATATTCTGCAGCGCGCAGGTCTTGCCGTCTCTGTGGAGTATTGAGGGCAAGTAATAGCGCAAAAATCATTTAGAAGAGACAGTTTACTCTAGTCTTTTGGTGGAATTCTCGAAGAAAAAATGAACTTTGGAGCCTATTTTTTACCACCCTACTTAACGAAGGGAAGACAAAACAGTGTAAAATTTCATTAGCTATGACTGTTAATCTATTAAAACAATAAACAATAAACAACCATAATGATATGTTTAACGATATCGGAACAATATCACCTCCTATAAAACGCGTGAACTCGGAAATAACAAGATTATATGAACCCAATGTCACACACTTTTTTTAGCAAATCACACCAAACTAGACTTAATATAAGTTAAGCGGGGCCTAAGACAATGTATTGACCTAATAGTGTCCATGCGTGTGAAGATCCCTTTTGATATGTGCTCGTGTGTAGAAAATGGCCATTTGGGCACCACTGGAATCCCAGAAACCCCAAAATATCAGCTGAACAGCCCCATGCAATAATTCTATATGACAATATGTACAGTAGCACCAGCACCTCGAGGAGTGTTGGCTGGTGTCAAAAAAAAATGGTGTCAGTATATTAATGCTAGCAGCGATAATAAGCATAGACCCTTTGGGCACGACGGCAGGCAAGGTCGCAACCGGCAGCTGAAGTTACCTGGAGGGAGTGAAGATAGGGTTGCATCCACGATTGGAGGTTCAACAAGACGAGACAATGTCCACGATGGTGCAACGTCTACATGGCCGTAGTTTGGGAGTAGTTCCAATGATACGAACAATTATCAAGCCTAACCTATTCCGTCGTCCATCAGATGTTGGGAAGTATTGGTACAAATGTGAGTTGTGGGTATTTTGCACCCAGCTGCGAAAAGAGCTCAAATAGGACGACGCCCAAATCGTCAGGAATTAGTGGCAGCATCCCACATTTTCGTCGGGTTCCAATCCCAGAAGCATCATTTCCTGCCACTGTTATAATTCCCACGCTTGCTATGGAGATTATTTTTCCAGTTGCTGGCCATACGGAATTGGTTTCGTGTGGGAATTTTCGCATACCCAACAAGACCCTGGCTATGCGGCAGTGAAGAGCGGAGATGCATCGGGAGTTTCCATCAACCCCATGAAGACAGTCTGTGTGTCACCCAAGTAGTAGTAGGCAACCGTGTTGGCCTCCTGCTCGCTGTAGATCTGCCAGGGCCCATCGTGTTCGATTTCACCAGCATTCTTCTGCCTCCTCCACGCTGCAATGGATACCAATCCCTTCTCACTTTGAACCACCACCCCACCCACTCCAGCGGGGATGAGTAAATATTCTCCCTTGTCTTCGATGTCCCTGACCTCAAATATCTCGCCTCCAAGGACTTCTTGGAGCGAGCTGGGCACCTTGTTGCCTTTGATCCAGGTGGCCTTCACTCCAATCCAATTTGCGCCAAGTTGGCTGGTTTCTTCGTCCAAATCAGCAGCATCCAGTAGAATAAGCATATCCAATTATTCATGATGGGTTGAAACCCGACACCCACTATTGATTTATACTTTTCTCAGGATCCACCGAAATCAGTCGAGGCGCCCGCATTGGGAAATAAGGATTGGTGGTGCTCCTACGACGTACGAATACTGTGGTGAAACCAAAAAGGAAAGCCATCCCGGCCTGGAAGGCCAGGAACACGCCTAGAATTAGGTCCCGAGCAGGACCATCTACCCCTTTGTGCCATCGATAAACTATCTAGTTTCAGGCCTCACCAATTACTGTCAAAAGACTACAAAAACGCGAGGGTGGGACAGGGTGCTTGAAACAGAGTATGCGGCTCCGGTTCCACGACTAGAGATCAGGATGCCCTGCTGAGCAGCCTGGGCTTCAAATCGGTAATTGGGTGGCCGATTAGCGATAACTAGCTATTCACGAACCTGTCAACGATGCGCTCATGGGCATTGGTATAGATGCAAATTGGCTCCGCCATTGTTGGAATGATACGTGGACATCTGGTGTTCCATGGCCACAATTACCGAGATACAGGGCAAAAATATACTAGAAAAAAATATGGGATGCGGAGTCAAATGCATTGCGTCGCCCTTTCTATAAACACCGAAGAGAACTGGTATTAGGGGCTGCCTAATTGGTAAATAATTTTCTAGAACCGAACGAATTACTGACTACACAGTTGTTCACCCGCAGGCTAATAATTGAACGGCATAACTAAAGTGAAGTAGACTAGATAATACCATTATTTCGGTCCTACGGTGTAGATATCAGTGTCATTTGTCCCTTGACTTCTATGCTCTATATACACCAATTTTTAATTTAATGGCTGAGTGGTTCAGGTATACTGAGGGAGAATTTCTCTTGCATACACTAATGCATCTTTCTTTCCTTTCTCTGGATTGTCCAACTGCCACACCAATAAGGCATTATTGACTTGTCCCATCCATGGACCAGGCCTGATACCCAACTCCTTGGAAAGCGTCTTGCCGTCCACGATTGGCTTCATCAAATACACGTCCTTTAACCCCAAGTCATCCACCGCATTCAAGAACGTTTCGTACTTTTGGAGCTGGTTATTGATGTTCGTCTCAAGGCTTTCCAACTGCTCTGGCTCGTACTCGAACGTGGGCTGGGGCTTGGAAACGGGAAGATTGAGCTGAAGTATGGGCTGCACAATATCTATGAAGCAGTTATGGAGAATCCCAAGGGGCAAGAAAGACCCAAAGTTCCTCAACAACAACCCAAGCTCTGATCTAGGCACACTGGATCTGTCCTCAAAAAATCTCGAGAGCACGTCTGTTGTGGAGTCTCTGTATTTGGTCAATACAGATACTTTATCGATTTCACTTTTGCTTGACTTCAACCCTTCTCTCAACAAAACCTCGGGAACATGAGTCAGCACATTCTTCTTGGCGTTGGTCTTGACTGTCATGTCTTTGTATGGCAGTAAGACTGCAGCAATCCAGAATGCTTTCACGAACTCCACATTGGAAAAGATGGTTGAATACACACTGGATAATTGGGAGTCCTTAGGGATCCTCTGGAAAACATGTTGGAACAATGGGAATGAGTAGGTGGCAGCGTTAATCTGGCGCACTAATTGGCCATTGGCGTGCTCCAAAGCTGACAATGTGGACTGGTCGTTGAGCTCGGTTATGGTCTCCGTAAGAGTCCCAAAGTTGAAAATGCTATCGCTCAAGCCCACGTAATTTATAAGACGCAACCCATAGCCCGGGTTGGCGCTCGTGAAAGTCTTTTCCATCTCGATGCCCACTCGTTCCCTGCTAATCTTGTGTACGAGGGTGGATTTCAACTCTGGACTCTTCATAGCCATCAACGTATTGTCCTCAATTTCGTAGTCGAGGCGAGAGGCGAATCTGATGAGTCTGAGGGCACGTAAAGGATCGTCCAAGAACGTTTGCATGGGCTGTAAGGGTGTTTTCAAGATACCCTGCTTCAAGTCGTTCATTCCGCTGCCCGTGAAGTCTTCTATCTTGCGTTCGTTCAAGTTGTAGAACAACGCATTCAATGTTGCGTCTCTACGGAGGGCATCCTCTTCTGCTGTGCCGTATTTCATGATAGGAACCCTGCTTTCCGAGGTGTACTCCTCCGATCTCAAATTGACAAAGTCGATATCGAGGCCATAGATCTTGGTGGTACAGGTCTCTAAGTGCTTGGACTTCTCGGGGTTCTTCTTAATGGTGTGAATGGCCTTCAACTGCAACGACTTGTCTTTCTGCTCCAAGTACTCGTACAACTTGGAGGCAAACACTTCTCCCGACAAGTGGTTGATGGCGATGTCGATGTCGTTACTCTCTATGCCCAAGAGCTTATCTCTGACCCAGCCACCAGTGATTCGCAACACCAATGCCTCCTCAGGCGTGTGTGACTGGTTGTAGTGGCTGCAGAACTCCACCAATAGGTTGGTGATGTTGGTCTCTGTTTCGTTGAGCTCTATTTTGTCCAAAACTGGTCTTTTCATGGTGGGGTGGGTGAAGCACTTTAGTGGGACAGTGTGGAGGTGTGATCTTGAATGCGTAATAGTGGGAGTAAAACTTTTAAACACTTTGCTGAACATGTAGATCAGGCATTGAATCGGCTAACTGAAGCCCTAAAACCTGATTTAAGTGAGTCAAAAAAATGAAAAAGAATGAGCGGTACGGGAATCGAACCCGTGACACCTGCTTGGAAGGCAGATATGTTAACCACTACACCAACCGCCCGAATGATGATTCTGTAACAGATCCACTGGGTAGTAGCTTTCAAGGGTAGCCTTTAATAAACCTTTATTAGGTAATCTCTTATAAAACAATTAACAGTAGTCGTGAACCTGCTAATTCGGGGATGCTTCTTATTCTTTCTTATTCCCCTTGGTTCTTTCAACTCCTTNNCTATATACTCTTATATACTTCTTTCTAACCCCGCTTGCTTATCTTTCCCCGCAGGGCTAATAAACTACTAATCACATTTGGTACTCGTCTGATATTTCCTTGATACTTCTCTGATACTCGTACCTTACCACATAACACATTTTCAATGCGCTTACTAATTGTTATTACGTAACGGTATACGTAATCGGGGTTCTCTCTTTCAATCCGTTACAGATTCTAAGAGGGAAATGTGTGTTTATGATGTATCTAGATTATATTAATTTTGGGCTAATTTCAGATATTTGGGCATATCAGGTAGTTTAAAGACACTACAGGATTATGATTAGAATTAAATGGGCATTTTTCATGCCAAATTCAGTGAATAGCCCAAAAATATAAAATGAGCATAATTCCCAATTTTGTAAAAAGCCCAGTGCTTGCATTATCTCTGGTCAAACATCCATGCTTTTGCCACGTTTAACAGGTACATTGCTATAAATCCTAGTCACAAAGAGGATAATTAAGTTCTGTTGCAAATATCCAACGTAGTGTAACGTCAAATACTATTAGGTAATCCCAATATATCAGCTCAGCCACTAGCTTGCGGATGACATTATACTAAAAACAATAAATGAATTTGAAAAAGAATTGGTCAATCCATACCCTTATGCGAAACGCAATTTTCTCCTATTTTTAAGTTCAGAAAAAAACAATACTCCTTCAAATTCACACGATTTCACGGGCAAAAACGACCATTATAATTATCCAAAATTGTAAGAATAAAGTTATTACAATTGCCCATCACGAAAACTTCATCTTTAAAATTAATTTTTGGAATAAGTTTCCAAGCTTCAAGCTGTGATTGGCATTTCTTCCACTAGATTGGTCATCATGAATTATTCTATTGCTTGAAATCCATGTAGCTGGTATGGTGTCTGAAATTCAGATGCTTTTGAAAATGATTTTGAAGTAAGATTAAGTAATCTGGCTTGGCCATTATATACTATTTTGTGCCTTGGAATCTATTAGTCTATTTTGACAGGACATGCCTAGTCGTTGTTCCTTATCTACAATTTCCAATACGAGTATCAGCCAAGCTAGCCAACCACTACATTTTGAAAACCAGTTTCTAAACCACCGTTCTTCTGTGTCGACTTCAGTAGATTGTATAATTCCTAGATTCTATTCACTTCGTCCAACAAGAGCTGAATCGTATACACGGAACCTGTTCCCGTAACAGCTCGTCCAGTTGGTGGCTCTGCCCCATGTTTCTGCTACTACGCTTGTGTCTAGCTCAACACCTTGACTCTCTTCGTCTCCATTTTAATAATTGGCGAGACGTTTCTCTTGTTGCGGCTGGGCACAACTTCGACTTCGGATTGGACTTCGGTCTTGACCTCAATCTTCACAGCACTCTTGACCTGTGCTTCCGTCTCTGTGTCGGTTTTTTCGATATTGGTACCATTCTTCAAGTCGCCCAAATCCGCAGTGAAAAGAACGGACTGTGCCCACCCCGCGTAGGGACCAAAAATGCCCTTGAAGTGCTCCCGAATTGATTTGTATACTACCTTGTTCATGGTCTTCATGTCTCGCTTGCCTTTAAATTTATAGTCGCGAATGGCGATCTGGTAGACATGAGTGTCCACTGGAACCACATCGTGTTTCTCCAAAGCCATCAAACAGATACAATCTGCGACCTTGGGACCCACTCCACTCAACTGGAGGAGAAACTCGTGCGCAGTATCGTAATCGTGTTCTCTCATTTCGTTCAATTTCGCAACCGAGAGCTCAGGATCATCGCCCGTCAACTTGCATGCTGTCTGATAGATATACTTGGCTCTGTAGCCAAAACCAAGTTCACGCAAGCGAGCCTCTACATGGGGCTCTGCAAGCCTCTCAGGCTCGGGGAACGCGTAGAAGGAAACGCCATCGTATTCTGTGATGTGCTCGCCAAACTCCACACAGATATTTTCACACATTTTGGAGATTCTCTTGACGTTGTTGTTGGAGGAACAAATAAAGGAGATGAGGGTCTCCCATGGGTCCTGGTGGAGGATGCGGATGCCCTTGAAGACGTCAAATGGCGACACCTTGGAAGGGTGGTGGTATTTGGAGTGTTGCAGCTGCCAGTGGGAATACAACTCTTGGAGGTCCAAGTTCAAGCTGAAGTAGTCTTCAACAAAGGAGAGGGTAGCGTCGGAGTCTGCTGCGGAGATCTTGCTGGACTCCAGCATCAACTGGGAATAGTGGATGTACTCTTCGTCCTGCTTGAGTAACACCACTCGATCTCTGATGGCAAACGACCAGACGTCGTGGATATTCTTCCAGCGAAACGCCTGGCCACATCTGAGCACTTTGGAGAGACAGAGCTCTGACTGCTTGATTGGGAACTTCTTCCACAAGATATCAACTGTCATTGGGATGAGATGGGTTCGATTCGTCTGAATTTGTCTAATTACATGCATACGCGTCAGCGCGACATGTCGCAACTTCCCAGATGGGAATTCGAGTTTTAAGGCAAATTTGAACAGAGTCTTCTCCACTCATAAAGGGATCAGAAGATGTGTGACTTTGATTCGCTCGCGTGGGTCGTCTCCCTTACGTTGGTTAACTTGAGTTTTTGTTCTCTTTAATCTGTCACAATTGACGGATAAATCATCTGATTAGCACATTTCAGGAAATCTTGATAGCCTGAAAGTACTTCAGAACGGCTTTGTAGACGAAGCATGGACACAAAAAAGGTGGAGGTCTAAGACATAAATATGATCTGCCCTAGAATCACCGTGTTTCCTTGTCCAAATTTTGGATAGACAGCACGATTGTCGCTTCAATGGTAAGTAATGTATTCTATAATTTATTCTTCTATCCTGACGGACTTCTTTTTGCGCTCAAAATAACTCTTCGAATAGCAGTAGGTTCTGCAGTTTCTGCAATAACCATCTCCGGTTGCAAATTCACTCCCTCTTGTGCTTGATCACGCTTGTCTATCCTACATTTGTTACTTACCATTACTTGTATAATACATAATCTACTCGTTCTTCTCCTCCTCCTTCTCTTCTTTTTCTGACTCCTCTTCTTCATTCTCGTCCTCGGCAAGGAGCGTCTTGGGCTTCCATACCTCAAACAAACGATCCTCCCCAACAGTTGCATATAAGTTACTGATGGATGGGTGGATATCCAAGTCGTTGATTCTGTTGGTATGGCCAGCATGGATAAACTTCAAACAAGGATCAACTTTGGATGAGTTCTTACGTTTTGAGTTTTCAGATTCACTGTTCGGATACACGAAGTCTTCCTCGAGGTTTGCCAAGTCCCAATATATGACCCTCTTGTCCAAACCCCAAGATACAAGAACATTTGGGTCGTTGGTCAGGTCCCACTTGACTCCAATTACGGTGTCACTGTGGCCGAAGAAACGGCGTATGGGGGTTTCTGGGTTTCTGAGGTCGTACAAGTTGACGGTGTTGTCTTTACCTGCGGTGGAATACAAGGTCTGGACGTCCGGGTGGAAGTCGATGGCACTTTGGATGTGAGAGTTTTGGACCTGGATCACGGGTTCTCCCGCCACTCTGATATCGTGGAACTGGGTAGTGAAGTCGTCAGAAACCGAGCCAAAGATGTCCTTGGAGATGCTGTTTACCGAGAGATCGTTGATGCCACCCTTGTGGTTCTTGAAGAGCTGGATGGGGGTCGAGGGCTTCAGGATGTTCCACAACGCGATCTGAGAGTCCTTGGACCCCGAGAGAAATGCCTCGTTTGAGATCCACTCGAGCCCGTAACCTTCCTGCTTGTGGTAGTTGTACTCCAAGATGTCGTTGTTGACCAAGTTGTAGGAGTGGATGATTCCGTTGCTGTTGAACGTCAACGCCTTGTCGCCGTCAGGCGAGAGCCTCAACCTGTTGATTTCGCTAGGCTGCTTCCACTTGGACAAGATGCGGAAGTTGGAGGTCTCGATGTTGGAGAGCGGGATGGGGATGCTCAGGGCATTGGGCAACACACTGGCAAAGTCGGGAGCCAACGTGCTGGGCAAGTCGATGGACCCAAGCTTCAAGTAGTTGTGGTCGTTGGAGTTGGTGCCGATCAAGTACTTGACGTTAATCAGGTTTTTGTTCTCGGAGTAGGTGTAGTTTGGCAACCATTGCACCACGAGAGAAGGGTACTCCAAGGCGTTGGTGTGGATGGTGTCGTAGAGCAAAGGCACCGACTTTTTCCAGATCTTGAACTCTTCATTGGCGATCTTTTCCTGCTGCTGGACGTCTTCCACGACCTCGCGTTCGGCTGACACGTATTCGTGGGTCATGGTGGAGGCAGTCTGGTGATGTTATGGAGCTAGCCGCTGGCGTTTATGGTTAGGAAGACTCGGTCTATGTTTTACGCGTGCTGGCAATTGTGCGTACATGACATACCTGCTTGCCTCAGTAGTTGGGACAAGGCAAGCAAGGCGTAAAGACAGGTGAAGCGGGCTGGCTGTGCCTCGGCTGGCATTGTAAAGTTCTTCTGTGTGGAATGGTGCTAAGAAGGCTATTTTCTGACATTTTTCTATAATGTGGAAATTTCACTGGTAGCGCACATATAGATGTATGATACTAATGTACTCGCATTAGGATCCCAAACAGTGTTTCTATGCAGACCCACACCCTAACTGAACAGTAGTCCCAAGAATGTCGTGTCTCCATTAACTGGATTTTTTGCACCAATTTGTACACTATTAGCGTGAAAAGCCTCCATTAACCAATATTGTTGCACCGATTTTATAGACAATTGGCGTGGAAAACTCCCACCTCACTGTTTCATTTTTCTAATTTTATTAATCTGGGTTGAACAAAATTTAATCATTCGCTTTAGTCCAAGATACTGGTGCGTGCTCTTACCCTGAGGATTTGGGGAGACAGTCTTTGGATTTCTTGAAACTATGAAAATAGAGGAGCCATTAGACAATATTTGAGGACAAATATTGGATATATCTGTCAAGTTTTTTGTCAACCCCATAAATATTTGTAACTGAAGGAGATTACTTTACCTGAGTCTGGTAGAACGCATGATTAAGATAAAACTAAACTACCAGGATAATAACCTAAGAAAGGGTCCCTAAGTTATTGATTGAATAATTACTCGAAAGATTATTAATTCATTTTAAAGAACAATTAAAGTTGGGTGAAGTATGTAATATCCGTTCTACCCTGCTCAGGAATTATCGGGACTACTTGCAGTCTAAAAGTACATACCATTTAGCAGAGGAGCGATATTTCCTGGGGAAATTGTGCGATTGCTGTAATGCCCTGATACCTTTACGGGAGGGCCAGTTGCCCTCACCTTCATAACATCCATACTACTTCAGTTCAGCTGTAGCCTGGTCCAACGTATATTAGTCTAGATAACCCCACCGCCAAGGTCGTCGACCTCGTCTTGGGGCTCATCGAAAAACCGCGAGAACGTCACCACCGTGCCGTAGATCAAGCCTCCTCCCACAATGGTTAGCACAGTGGCAGTCTTGGTGAGAATCCGTGAGTGGTGCAAGAGCACTGGCAACGCGAGGCCCAGCAAGAGGAGAAATGCAGAGGTAAAGAGGCCAATCTCCTGGAGAGCACCTGTGGCCGAAGGGTTGGAGGGATCAAAGTTGAAATCGTAGTCTGACGAGGAGGCTAGCGCTCCCGTGATGGCTATGGGCAAGTGTGCTACGGCGAAGAGGATGCCGATGATGATGGGAAACCAATTGCCGTAGATTCCCGCGAGAATCACGAGGAGGAACCCCATGGAGAGGATGACCGAGAGGCCTATGATCTTGTTGAGGGGATTGGACTTGAACGACGCCGTGGAATTCATTGGGGTGGGTGGGGAGTTGGTGGTGGCGGTGTTTTGTGGGTGAGTGCGACACGTGCCTAAGATCACGTGACTCTACCTCTTTTTCTATCCGTACTTCCCTACTCTTGAAGACACCCCCTGTGGAAGGGAAAACCACAGGGAGGGTATCGGTAGCACTAACACCGAGTAAGATGGTCCTATGCCAATTGTTCACCATTCTTTCTTCCTGTCAGCCTGGATCTTATATTCTGCTTAGCACATCGTGCGTCAGATCCGCGAGGCCAATATTTAATTTCTATTCAGATTATCACTATCAATATCTGGTTCTTTCACAAGTTACAATTGTAGTAATGACTTTCTTGTATACTTATACAAGTGCTTTTTTCATAAGTTCGTGAAAATAGACTACCATATATTACACCTCAAACATTCTTACCACCATTCTCTGGAAAGTCCTTCAATCTCGGAATTGAGCTAGTACTAGTCACGTGACCAGATTTCCTTGCTCGCCCTCTCGTATCACAACCACTACGGATTCTCTCCACCACTCCACAACATGTACGCCGAACTCCTCACTCCCCAAGTGGTCTCCCCCAGCACCAGCAAGACCCTCAGCTCTCCTCCGGGCTTTGGTGGCGACCACGCCAAGCTCGGAACCGCTCGTCCTACCAAACAGGACGACGCCCAAGTATCGGAATTGAAAGCCAAAAGGGCATGGGAGCTCGCTATCGCCCCCGCCAAATCGCTCCCCATGACGGCGTTCATGAGTTACATGACTGGAAACTCGCTCCAGATCATCCCCATGACCATGGCATTCATGTTGTTGTGGAACCCCATCAAGGCCATTTTCACCGAAACAAATGCCCTCTTTAAGAACTTGTCCACCAAGGACAACAGCTCCACCATCTTACAGACCAAACTCGTGTACGTGGTGTGTCAATTGCTCAACATGGCCGTGGGAGTGTATAAGTTGTCCAACATGGGCTTGATACCGAACCGCGAAGCCGACTGGCTTGCGTGGAAAGAAGTGGTTGGCTTCAAGGAGTCACTCGTGGCGTGGTGAGTGGTGTAGGAAGGAACCCATCTCCATTTCTTTGCCTCCTACCACGTCTTGTGTCCACTGCAACGCTGAGCTATGTTAATTTAGCTGAAATGGGCTCTGGAGGTTCGTTCATTGGCCTGCACTATTCATCTATTATAGGCTTTAAATCTGGATCTAGGCTGTTCATTCACCACTGCATGGCCCTTTCAAGCCGTTTATGTGGGCATTCTTTCTCCCTGTCTGTTGTTAGCAGGCCTGGCTATTTTGGGCCCCATTATCTATCTCGCTACAACATCGTCACAGCAGTGTTGCAGTCTGGTTCGATTACTATATACACTAATCAGTCTTGTCATCCCCTGAGTTCGCCCCTTCTGAGTCGTCTTTCTGGTCCTTTGGGTTAGTTTTGGCATCCTCCGTCTCACCCTTGGCCTTTTTAGGCTTCACTCTCGACACGCCGTCGCTGACAGCGTTCTTTTCAAATAACTGCTGCAAGTTGAACTTTTCCAACTTCAAATAGTCATTCACAACCCCCATGCCGATATTACTTTTGTAGCACTCCACAACGATCAACTTGTCGTACTGTTTCAAGTCCACCGAGTGGCCGTGTTCTCTGCCAACGCACTCGGCGATGGTCTTGATCATGTCGCCTCTTGGGATCGAATTGAAGTTTCTCTTGGACACCTGGATGGCGAACTTGTAGGGCTTCTGGCCCACCTCCTTGTGGAAATGGGGCGCCAACACCAACTTGGCCAACTTGCGCAACTCATCGAGCGTGGCACTCACCGAGTAGGTGACGGGCGAGAGTTTCTGGGTGAACCTGGTGGTCTTGATGCCGGAGCTGGCACTCTCGGCACAGATCCGCTCCACCAATATCTCGGGAACCACCGGCTTTCTGGTCTTGATGAATACGAGACACTCGCACCCGAGCTCGATGGGCTTGAGAAGCTCTTTCTTGGAGGTCTTAGCCTCCTTGAGCTCGTCCAACTCTTTCTGGATCTGCTCCTCCACGCTCAACGGCTTCTTCTCGTCACCATCCCTCTCGTCCTCGTCCTCGTCCTCGTCGCCTTCCGCCAAGTCGAAGTACTCCTCGATCTTCTCACTGAACAAGTTCATCAACTCCTTTCTACACTGCTGTTCTCTGCCCCGATTGCACGTAGCGTACACCCCCCGGGTGTTGGGGTCCACGAACCCGCCCACCTTCTGTTTCTTGTGCTTACCGCCGCTGAAGTCTCCCGATCGTTTGCCCATGGTGTGAGAAGAGTGTAGTGGATTCTTTAACTGTTTCGCACGATTTGGCTGCCATTTCGCGATGTATACCGCGCTGACCTCCCACCACCATGTTTAATGCCATATTTGGCCTAGGCGTGGGCTCTTCAGCCGCCAGCACTGAGAGCTTGCTGGCTGGGGGCTCTCTTGTGCTGCCAGCCTCGATCCACGCTGCGTTTTACGGCCAGGGAACGCCGTACTCGCCATCGCAGTCGCCCTTCCCCCACCATACCTCCTCCCGCTGGACCATAGCCAGTCTCCCGCCAGAAATCATGGTTTGCGTGATCCGCTACGGCAATCTCGCGGTGGACGACGTCCTCAGCATGTCGCGAGCCAGCTCTGGGCTCCGTCAGGCTCTCGACCACGAGATCATCTGGAAAGAGGCATTCCTCCACGAATGGGGCTCCATCATCAACGACTACGAATTGACAGTGCCAGTGGCAATGTACCACCAGGCGTGTGTCTCGTTTGCTTGCCGCAGAAACACGCTTGTGCAGAGGATACATAACTCCACCATCCGCTCCAACAAGGAGATGAGTGCCTTCCTCGACCGCCACATGCACCTTCACGACTTCGTGGTGGCCCTCAGGCTCTACAAAGACGCCGAGCACCAGTTGCTTCTGGAGTCCCCGGTGGACTTCAAGCTCTTGCACGTGGTCAACACGTTGATCATCCGACACAACTACTCGATAGCCATCAACTGGGTCCACCAGCATCTCCACAACCTCGAGTTCGACCACGATTATGAGCAATTCTGGTTCAAAATCGGCCACTTCGGGAAGTCGTTCCACAAGTACGTCCACCTAAGACACCGGGTGTTGTCCCGCATCCGAAGAAGAGCACACTCCGAGATCACCCACAATATCCTCTACAACGGATCCAACCCCAAAATCCGACTCGAAAACTCAACCATCTATTTTGCCAGTAACGAGGCATTCATAAAATTCATGAAAACATTTGCATCTGTGATCTTGGACTCTTTGGAATTCGAGCCACCCGTGTTAAGTGGCTACAGCGTTTCCCCTGACCAAGGCCATACTATTCTAAGCATCTACTCTGGAATTGAGTGGGGTGAGTCCACGGTATTGTACGCTATAATGGTCAAGATATTTCGAGAGATTTTGGATAAGTATAATATCAAAGTAGGTGACCAACAAGCCAGTCCATTTACAGCACACATCACAGCTCAGTTCATTAGGGTGCACGACTACTACTTGGGGCTCGAAAAGAACCCTCTAACTAATATAAACGATGTACCAGTGATGATGAGCAGTGCAACTTACAAACGCTTCTTGGCAAGAACTATGAATATCAGTATCAGAGATGATAAACTTGAGCCATTCGTCAGCCCAATCCGGTTTTCACACCTAGTTGAATACTACAAACTGGCAAACCTTCAGTTTGGTATACCAGAGGAACAATTTGAAGGAGATGATCCTTTATTTATAGATGTCAAAACCCAACAAGAATTGAATTTTATCAAGACTTTGTTGAGATTCTTGAGTTTGAAGCAAGTAAGTGGATACACGACATACTTGTTCTGTTTGGAGTTATACCTGTGCTTGAAGGAGCTCAACAATGCGATCCACATACTGACATTGATGGAGCTATACGCCTCGCAGGACTTGTGCGTATTGCAGGAGTACCTCGTAATGAGTGATGCCAGATATGAGTATACCAATGGGATTTCAGAGCGTTTCAAATCAGGGTGTTTGGTCTACCATGATGAAAAGGAAGATATTGGAATTTTCATCAAATATAAACTGCTAACCTATGCCAAGATTCTCCGGCTAGGCTCTCGCTGGGATGAGGTGATCCATGAGGTTGACCTAGAGCTCTTCATGCCAAGTTCGGCTCAAAAATTACTAACATACCGTGAATTTGGGTTTGATATTCTTGGGTTATACTTTAAGGACATTGATAACAATATGGAATTAATTCCGTACAAGAAAGACGATATTGAAGACTACACTTTTAGATAGATACAATACAACACCCCATACTGCGAGCTTGATCAAGATGCCTACAACCAAGACTACTTCAATCTATACGTAAGACAAGAAGGGCTTACAATGCCAACTACAATCCAGCTAACATAAAAGTCTCATGGGCAAAGAGACATCGCTGAAGCACTGGAGGGAATTAAAGAAGCTCACTAAATGGCGGACTCCCAATTAGTGGACCAAATTAGTGGAGCTCTCGCAATTAGCGGATCTCTCCGAATTAGTGGAACTTTCCCAATTAGTAAGATCTAGTACGCTACTCATGGAGGCATTCAGGGGAATTAATGCATATTACTTGCGCCACCCAGTGGCAATTAGGTCGCCAGTGGCCCTTTCAATAGCGGGTCTTCCTCCCCACGGTCACAACTTAGTGAGAGCAACGCCAGAAAAAAGTCCCCCATCGCAATCTTCCCGCGACTAGTGCCAAATGATCTGTTCCGCGCTCCATTCTCCCGCTAGCTTAGGGAGAGCATCGGGTGGGCCTCGTGCGCGCTAGCGACACTCTCGGTGCCGATCCACCTAAGTTACGTAAGCCCAACCCATCTACTCTTCTTCACCAACATGATAAGACACTCCCTAAATGCCTTCAAGCGCCCACGCGGGAGTCTCGTTTCCCGTGTGCCTCGCAGACTCCACTCTGTGATTGGAATTGACCTTGGAACCACCAATTCTGCGGTGGCGATTGTGGAATCAAACGAAGCAAGAATCCTCGAGAACGAAGAGGGCCAAAGAACAACTCCATCCATAGTGGCGTTCTCCAAAGATGCTGCTGGCGATAAGACGTTAGTAGGCTTGCCTGCCAAGAGGCAGGCAGCTGTGAATCCTCAGAATACGTTCTTTGCCACCAAGAGACTTATTGGCAGAAAGTACGAGGACGACGAGATCCAGAAAGACTTGGACAATATTCCCTACAAAATCGTCCCACACACTAATGGCGACGCCTGGCTCTCTACCTCGTACGGAAAATCCGTTTCTCCCTCGGAAATTGGTGGCCTAATCCTCGAGAAGATGAAGCAAGTGGCTGAAGCCCATCTCTCTCAGGACAAATTACCCATTAAGCATGCTGTGGTGACAGTACCAGCGTATTTCAACGATTCCCAACGTCAGGCCACCAAGAACTCGGGAAAGTTGGTGGGATTGGAGGTCCTCAGAGTGGTAAACGAACCAACTGCAGCTGCATTGGCCTACGGCATTGATAAGAAGCAAAAGGACGGTGTGGTGGCAGTATTTGACCTTGGAGGAGGCACTTTCGACATATCCATCTTGGACATTGATGAAGGTGTCTTTGAAGTCCGTGCCACCAACGGAAACACTCATTTGGGAGGAGAAGATTTCGATATCTTGCTATTAAATTACATTTTGGACACTTTCAAAGCAGAGAACAATGGCTTGGATATACTGAAGGATAGAGTGGCAGTCCAGAGGATCCGTGAGGCTGCTGAGAAATGTAAAATCGAGTTGTCACATGTGAAAGAGACCGAAATCAATATTCCATTTATTACAAGCGATAAGCACATCAAAATCAAAATCACCGAAGACGAGTTGGACGAAATGACCCTTCATTTGATCAACAAAACCATCGACCCCGTTAAGAGATGTATCCGTGACGCAGACTTGAAAATCAAGGACATCGATGAAGTATTGCTCGTGGGAGGAATGACCCGTATGCCAAAAATCAGAAAGGTGGTGGAGGAACTATTCAATAAGAAGCCTAGCACGGCAGTCAATCCAGATGAGGCAGTTGCTTTAGGTGCTGCTATCCAGGGTGCCGTGCTCTCTGGACAAATCAAGAATGTCGTGCTATTGGACGTGACACCATTATCGCTAGGAATCGAAACATACGGAGGCATTTTCAGTCCCTTGATCCCCAGGAACTCGGCTGTTCCGGTCAAGAAAGAACAGGTCTTCTCTACCGCTGTGGATGGCCAAACAGGAGTTGAGATCAGAGTTTTCCAAGGTGAGAGATCGCTTGTCAAGGACAACAAGTTGATTGGCAACTTCAAGTTATCCAATATTCCTATCGGACCCAAGGGTAGTCCTCAGATCGCGGTAAACTTCGAAATAGATGCTGATGGTATCATTAACGTTTCAGCTACTGATAAAACTCCATATCCAGAAGATCTGGAAAACTTCGGTAAGAAGAACACAGTTTCAATCCAGGTTTCCGGAGAGACTGGATTATCAGAGGAAGAGATTAAGAGAATTCTTGACGAAAGCACAGCCAACAAAGAAAAGGATGCTGAAGCCAGAAAGTACTACGAGCATGCCTCTAGGGCTGAAATCATCTGCACAGACACAGACAATGCCATAATACAATTCGGGGATCTAATGGAACAACAAGAAAAGGACTCAATCGGTAACCACCTTGCCAGGATCAGAGAAAAGATCGAAGACATCCGTTCAGGCAGGATTCTCCACAGTCCTGACATTTTGAACAACGAACTTAACGAAATGCAACAAGAGTGTCTCCAGTACATTCAGAAGGTTGCAATGAAGCAACGTGATCAAGCAAAGTAATTACAACCCACCATAGAGTATAAAAGTAGGTATGATGACCACTTGGGCCGGCTAGCTGGAAGAAGAAAACTCGGTAATGTTCGTGTACTCCTTTCAGTTGCTACATTTTTCAGGCTCGATTTCTGTATATATTAAGTAGATTACATACGAATCTCAAGACTACTCGTCAGTTTCCATTCTATCTTCCAGTTGTTCAGTCTCAGCTGGAGCTGTATTGTTTTCATCATCATTGGCATTATCTTCGTCATCTTCTTCTCTATTTCTAGCGTTAGAAACGGAATCCAACTTATCCAACCATTGCTGCACATTCTCATCGTCATATATGGTGAAATCAGTGTCTTTACCCACCACACTCACCGAGGTATTCTTGAAGGTCAACTCCACATCTTGCGATAAGGTGTCTCTCAATGCGTTCAAACCGTGAACAATCAATTGCTCCACGGTCTCGGATTCTGTGATAGTGTCCAAGTTTCTCTCCAAGTAGGTCCTGGCGGCCTGGGATCTGGCACCAATAGCGGCTCCGAAGTATTCCAACACCGATCCTGATGGTTGGAACTCATACAAGTGAGCCCCAGTCTCATCGTATCCCGAAATCAACAAGCCGACACCGTATGGTCTGGATCCGTATGACTGGGTGTTTTCTTGCGCCTTATCGGCAATGGACAACACTGCCTTGGATGTCAGCAATGGTCTATTAAATATCATTTTGGAGCTCATGGCCTGCTTTCTTAAGTAATTGGACAACACTCTGGCGTCTGGTGCCAAGCCTGCCAACGCAATGCCCATGTGGTCGTCCACCTTGATGATTTTCTTTTGATATGACCCCAATTCTTCGGCATTTCTCTTCAAGGCTACCAACACCACATGGGTCTTGGAGACGAGCCCGACGGCAGCGCTTCCTTGTTTGATAGCCTCTAAGGCGTATTCCACCTGAAACAATCTTCCAGTGGGAGAGTATGTGACCGAATCGTTGTCGTAGTTGTTTCTGAACATGGTTAATGTGGTTAGATATCGTGGAGGATTCTTTGATCGCCACCGTTGTTGGCGTTTCGGTCACGTGATCTGGGTGCAAAGGGTTCCAGTGGTGTAGTTGATAGTGGAGGGGCTGGGCTGGCCCAATATAAAGGTATGGGATACTTCCCCTTTAACATAAGTATTGTAAATTCCGTGTGGTTATTGTTGGCTAGTGTTCTTAAGAGCGATTGGCCCAGCTACGATTCGTAACTCCATATTGGGGCTGCGAATGAGTCCAAGAACAAATTGCAATTCGTTGAAGCGAAGAGGAATCATTAAGCTTCAACTCGGCCATGTTGATTAATTGAGTAAGATAATTGCAGAACTCTCAGATGTAATAAACTCTTGGGGAGAGTTTTTTCATTTATTCACTTTTTCCAAAAAATTGAAAAAATAGTAAAATGAGCACAATTAGTTAGATTGTCAGAATTCAGAATTACGAAAATAATAGAAGCAACAAGCTATTTACAACATTATTACTCTATTGATATGTTTAGTGATACTAAGACCGGTTATTACAAATCGAAGTGTATCACTTGATGGGTCTATATAATGCGCTAGTAAATAGAGTAAATTCTAGTTTAATCCCAACTGGTCCTTGACATACTGATCATTCACCAATGTTAAGAATGAGTCCCCCACCTTCAGTCTCACCATTTGTAATCCCTCGATTAAGAAGTTCTTTAGGTTAGTCTTGTAGAGCGGATCACAAGTATCTAGCAAATGCTGGTACCTGAGCTTTTCACCATGGGGCTTGATGTCTGGATCCAAATAAGAATAATCATCTATATCTTCATATATGAAGTCCTGCTGATATGCCTCACAGGTACCCTGTTCATTTTCGTTGACTTCTTCTAGAAAAAAGAACGTTTTCTTGACGGTTTCGAGAAGTTCGTCATGCAATGCTATGGAATTAATGACTCCAAAGCTGGTCAGGTTCAATAACCCCATTAGGTTGATCTTCTTGTTCCTTGGATTGCCATTGTTCGTGTACATTTTCAACCACAAGTCAACAAAGCTCTTAGGATCAATGCTCAAATGAGCAAGAATCTTGAAGAAGATATCTGGATTTGCGCTAAGTCTGGAAAACACCACGAATATCTTGTTAATCTGTGGAATGCTCTGGCTATCACTGAAAACATATTCTGCCATAGCCTTGAATAACCCACTGCTTATGATGCTTTCGATAAATGTTTCATTGCTGGACAACTTGAGAAATAAAATATCCATAAACGCTATGAAAATGTTGAACGAGTCGTCTCTCATGGCGGGCAAATATCCAGCAAGAATCTTTAGAATCTCTTGCGTGATTGGAGATTCAGCGAAAGGAAAATCGTATAAAGAATAACTCCTGGCTATGGACAAGATAATTGGGAGAATTTCTGTAGAGTTCATCAATGCAGAAGGTAATAATTCATAAAGTTTGACTAGTGAATCATCAGCTGCTCCTTGATTGAACTGCAAAATGGCCAACCACAATTCATAGCCGTCCTCTGACAATAATGAATAATCCTCAGATGTAGGAGAGCAGCAGTTAGCAATCACTGGAAGAATAAAGGAATGAGCCTCATGAGAGTTTTCGTTCAACGAGATTACTAAACTCTTTAATAATCTCAATAACGAGTTTCTCAAGATTGACTCATTCTGGGTAGAAGAGTATGCAGCCTCCCAATAAGATGGTACCATCAGTAAGATTTCAAATAGAGACTCACGACTAATCAATGGATTATTTTGCTCTATGATAACTGAAATGGTATCTAAAATGAACAATTTTGTTTCAACTAGTTGCATTTGGCTTAGTACATCAATTATTAGTCTGATAGTTTCTGTTAAAAATGGCTGGAAATCTGCTTTCACAAAATCCCAATCTTTGATAATGACTTTGAGGGTTTGGATTGTAGAAATTCTAACTATTTTATCATTTGAAGTGGCTAGGAAGTGATTCAACAATTTGTAAATCTCAATTTTATTCTCTTTTGAGCATTTAACCGGTACCCATTCGTTTAAAATCAAACAGATTCTTCTCTGAATAATTTTGTTCTTTGTAGCATAACCCTGAGGTAAGAATATCTCAGTTAACAACTGATCAAAATTGGCTTGATCTGCGATAGAATAACTAGACAACTGGAACGTACAGTATAAGGAGTCTCTCACAAGGAGCTCTTCTGAGATCTCCGGTGAAGAAGCCGTCAAGGAATCATTCGTGGTGATAGAGCTGGCAATTTTTTGAATGATGTAATCTCCAAGATCGTCTTTGAAGAACTTGATTAGATCCTGGAATAAATTTTCAGCACATGCCCTGATTTGATATTCCCAGTTAGAGGAGAGTTCCTCGTTGAACCACTCCTCTGGTTCAATTTGCCAACTTTCAAGATCTGAGGGTTTCAATTTGAGATACCATGTGATGATAAGATCGCAAATGTTCTGCAAGAGCTCACGAGAAAAGAATTGTTTCAAGTCTGCGATAGATTGATCGACCTGTTCCTTGTTGTTCCTCTGCTTCAAGCTGATTGAGCCTTTTTTGAACAAGTAGGTGATGATTCTTTTTAAAATTAAAAATCCCTTCAACGCTAAGATCTCCCAGAAATCATTATCTTCAGAACTGTGATAAATCAAGTCAGCTTTATGTTCCAACAAAGATATATATGTTGTCAATATTTTTTTGGAACAAGACAAGAGCACAAAATTGGTGGGATTACCATGAAGAAGGTCCAAATAGAGCTTACTGTAACATTTGACATATCTTTCTATGAGATCCGAAGAGTACTTGTCATGTTCAACAATTAATAGTTGCATATGATCCACAGAAATAGCCAAGAAGTCAATGAACTGTTGGTTTTCGATTAAAACGTCAAATGTTTCCGGCAAGATTCTTCTGAGATTCTTCAACGCCAAGTAACATATTTCCATCAAGCCCAAGTTCAAGTTTTCAGTCCACTCCTGGAAGGATTTGATGTATAAGTTGAACAAAGTAGAGATGAGCTCGCCCGTGTTCTGCTGCATCGCACTTCTGCTCTTTCCGATTATCACCAGCGATATCGTCTTCACAATTCGGTTGAGAATGATGAGAAGATTATTGGTGGACACGAGGTCGTTTGCCATGATATACCGGTTTAAGCTCTGCGAGATGTCCTGGAACAAGTTGGGCCACTCGTTGGGGTAGTCAAACCTGGCAATTCGGGAAATAGCGTGGGCGTTTTGCACCATCAACTGGTTGTTCTTCTCGTTGATCAGGTTGAACACGTTACTTTTGATCTGTTCCTTCTCCTCCCTGCGAATGGCATGCTGCTTGGAGGAACGCCAGTACTTGTCAATTCCGTTCTTGAAGAGGATAACCGCAAGCCACCTTTTATCCAACGTTACTTCGTGTGATAGGTATACTTGTTGAAGCACTGAGTGGTAGCCAGGCTCAATTTCCCAGACTTTCAACTGGGCCTCGTCACGCTTCTGGCTGGGATTTCTATTAGAGTCCCCAGCCAGGGCTAGAACCATCAATAGATTCTCAAAGGTTAACCCCAATGTCATGATGGTGGAAGGTATGATAGTATGAATAGTGGTTTTGAGAGTGGGTCGTGTGCGATGGGCCGATCACCGCGGATGGTGGTGGTGGGAGTAGTGAAAGAGTCGTGAAGTATGGGTGCTTCATTGGTGATGGGGTTGTGGCCTGATGGGGTTGTGGCCGTGAAGACCTGGTTGGCACTGGAAGTGGGCCCTTGTTTCGGTCAATTACGGTGAATTTGCAAATCTATGAACAGTTAGGTGTAATTAATATATGATGTAGTTTTATGAATTAGGCAACTGAGTGCTCAATTGTTAGAATTCTCTACCAAAATGCTAGAATTTCCAGGATTCTCACATAGAATATCTAGGAGCTAGAACGACACTTCTAGCTATCGAACAGAATGCTTATGAAAATTTTACAGAATATTGAATAGCTACAATCGTTATTCTAGCTCTCAAACAGAGTACTATGAGCTCATTTCCAGAATTATCAAACTGATATCTACGAACAGCAATTGTCACAGGTCTCGCAGAATATCCGGTGTTATTCGATTCTTAATCTAGCTCTCAAAGAGAATACTACGCACCTCAATTATCATTCTAGCTCTCATATCCTACACTTTCTTCTCAATATATACATATATTTCCATAGAATTATACACGGGAACGTCCCTTCCTACCCGTGACCATATCATGCTTCACCCTTCCATATTCTCGACTTATCGTCAGTACTATCAATCTGAACTGCCCGTAAACCATTATTAATTATCGAATTAATCGGAATGTTCATGACTTATCCTACTGTACTGTCATATTCCAATTCTGGCTGTTTCGTACTACCACCTCCTACTCTCGTCCCCCTCCACCCATTCCCTCTCCTGGTACCCAAGCTCCTTCTTCACCTGAGCCACCGTCGCCTTATCTCCCATGTTCTTTCCTATATTGTCACTAATTTTGATGGCGAAGTTGCCGTTGACTTCCTTCAATTTGATCACGATGTTTAGTGGTGCTGACTTCTGGTGTGGCTCCTTCACAGTGGTGAAATCGTTGGTAAAAAAAGTTCCGATCCCGAACGTGGTAATTAATCCTAGGGAATCAGCCTTCTGCTTCAATTTCAAGCACTTCTCGATATTCAATGAGTCGCTGAAACAAATCACCTTGGAATGTGGGGCATATCCGAGCTTCTTGTAGTGCTCAGCAATTTTCTCTGCGTACACCTCTGGATCGCCAGAGTCTTGTCTGACCCCTGCGTAGTGGTCCGTGTACGGCTTTTCAAACACTTTCAAGTACGAGTCGGTACCGAACGTGTCAGTCAAGGCCAATCCAGCGTACTTGGGGTCGAAGGTATCGAACCAGTAGTCCATTGCTTTACGATTGGCATTTTTGTAGTCCTGGGTGATCGAAGCAATGCCCATGTACCATTCGTGAGCAACTGTTCCAATTGGCTTGAGTCCGTAGGTTTTGGCAAGCAACACGTTCGAAGTACCCATTAATGTGGACGCATTGGGGTGCCCAGTGGTGAACTCCTTCAATGCCTTGACCACGATGTTCTGGGTCTCAAAGGACCTTCTTCTCCTGGTTCCAAACTCACTGAACGTGCAGTGGTTATCCAAAAGAAGGCCACATTTGTGCTGGGCCAACTCGTGCTGACCGTCATAGTTCCAGTCAGTGTCAACGAATTTGAAGTAGGCCTCTGACACCAATGCCAACAAAGGTATTTCGTACAAGATGGTCTTTTCCCAGTCACCCACCACCTCGACCCCAAAGTCTTTTGGTTCTCCTTCATGGTACCTGATCTGGGTAGCAGGCTCGAGCCTGAATCCCTTCAAGTATTGCAAGTACTCCGAGGGCAATTGCGGCAATGTCACCCTCAAGTACTCGATTTCTTCGTCGGTGAACCTCAATTCGCCAAGCAAGCTCACTTGGTGCTTGAACCAGTCAATGGCTGGTTGGTTCAACTCCATGGAAGGAGTTCTGTTTTTGTACCTGTAGGTCACTGGAACCCCCGAGAAGTGCTTGTGCACTGCAGCGTGCATAAGCAACTTGTACAAGTCGGTATCAAGCAACGAGGTAATGGCAGGAGACGACATGGTATGGGTTTACAGATAGCTATAGTCTGACTCACCTGATATACATGCGAGGACGTGCGCCAACCACAAAGGTGGCCTGGTTTTCAGATCATGATTCATGGCTTTCAGGCAAGAGTTGGATGGAGCCTAAACTGCTGGTAACATAGAGAGTATGTAGACTGTTGGGTTTTGAGACTTCTGGCACCATTAGTGCTTCAAAAACTACTTTAGATATTGTATCAAAAACAAAAAATATTGACTCCTACGCGATTCGAACGCGTGCATCTTTACGATAGTAGAACTTGAGTCTACCGCCTTAACCGCTCGGCCAAAGAGCCATTTTATATTAGTTTTCGCTGGAACAATTAACAGGTGTTGAGTAAGTCGCATATCACGTGACATTGATTTCGGATATGATAGTAGTATTTTGCAACCAGTGGGAGTTTACTTCACTCTCATATATATAGTAGGTTACATAGTAGTGGTATATTAATATACCACAAATATTGCCCTTAGAAAACCACTCTCTTTGTAATTCGTGGCAAGCTATCTCCAACATTTTCCATCTTCAGAAGGATAATATGACATCTCACTCTTCACTAAAATACCAGCCGTAATTATGTGTATTTTTCGTTCGTTCACATGCTTGTAGAGTATAGTACTTGTTTCAGTCTTTCCCTCTTCGGCACAAATTATTGTTTCTTTAGCATCAGTTGCAACTTTTAGACAGTATTTCCACAAGTATTCTACTGGTTTCCATTGAAAAAGGTCTGTAATTGCCAGATGCCAACCAGACAGTAAGCAAATGCATGAACATGCATCTGCAGTAGATGATGTCAAATTCTGGCAAAACTTAGGAGGACCCCCAGCAATAGAATTATAGAGTCTACAGGCTAGTTAATAATTTGAGGGGTTACATTCTATCATTCTACCACCCACAAGAAACAGTTGACTGGGCACATATTTCTCCAGTTTGGCCACGATGCCAACCCCTGGCCTCTTTCAAGTCCATCCAATGGTCCCCAAACAACTACAGATAGACCTACAGATACCTATAGTCGCCTAAGGAATGCAGCCATGTCCCACAGTAGCGATGCCATAGTTGTAGGGCCACATTTTACATGCACGCGTAACTACCATCCCGCACCATCCTTGATTGCAAATGACGTGCCCCCACCAATCTGAAAAATTTTCGTAGGAAAATTTTTTTCTATACATAAAGGGACCGCTCGCATTAACTTTTCAACACCATCAAGCACCCTCCAAAATGCCTTTCCAAAAAGTTTTGAAGACCTCTTCCTACCACTCCCGTTTCCAAACTCCTTTCCGTAGAAGACAAGAAGGTAAGACCGACTACTACCAAAGAAAGAGATTGGTCACTCAACACAAGGCTAAGTACAACACCCCAAAGTACAGATTGGTCGTTAGAATCACCAACAGAGACATCATTGCCCAAATCGTTTCTTCCCAAATCACCGGTGATGTTGTTTTGACTGCTGCTTACTCCCACGAATTGCCAAAGTTCGGTATTGAGCACGGTTTGACTAACTGGTCTGCTGCTTACGCTACCGGTTTGTTGGTTGCCAGAAGAGCCTTGCAAAAGTTGGGCTTGGACGAAACCTACCAAGGTGTTGAAGAAGTCGAAGGTGAATTCGAATTGACCCAAGCCGTTGAAGAAGGCCCAAGACCATTCAAGGTCTTCTTGGACATTGGTTTGCAAAGAACCACCACTGGTGCCAGAATCTTCGGTGTCTTGAAGGGTGCTTCCGACGGTGGTTTGTACGTCCCACACTCTCCAAACAGATTCCCAGGTTGGGACATCGAATCCGAAGAGTTGGACGCTGAATTGTTGAGAAAGTACATCTTCGGTGGTCACGTTGCTGAATACATTGAAGAATTGATGGATGACGATGAAGAAAAGTACAAGACCTTGTTCAAGGGTTACATTGCTGACGAAATCGAATCCGAAGACATTGAAGAACTCTACACTGAAGCTCACGCCAAGATCAGAGAAAACCCAGTCTTCAAGCCAACTGAAAAGAAGTTCACCAAGGAACAATACGCTGCTGAATCCAAGAAGTACAGACAAGTTAAGTTGACCAAGGAACAAAGAGACGCTAAGATCGCCAAGAAGATTGCTGAATTCCAAGCTGCTCAATAAGCGACTTAATAATTTTCTGTTTATAGTCCCTATAAAGGTTAATATTGTCCAATCACTAGCGAAGCTAGAATGTAGAAGTTCTCATTATAGTTCCTAAACGGATTATAGTTGAGCTTATAAATTAAGTCCATTTACGCTATGCATACTTGCTGATCACTAGTGATAGGCTGGTACATATTTCACAGCAATTTGCATTTGGTGTGAAGCAGTTTTAATGGATTAAATCGGATTTTTGATAACTAGTCAGAATTTTTAAAAATTTCACACACAAATACTAATTCTTCGTTAATGAATCTGATTAATTCTTGATCTCATTTTCCCTTGAGTAACTGGCAATAAAAAAGTGGGCAGAATATTGCCAACTTCTCAGGTCTACAACTCTATTTCGTTCGAATATACCCATGGAGTTCGTCGACTCACGGGCAATTGGACTTCTATTAACTATGTCTCTCGTAAATGCTTGATGCCCAGAAGTGTCAGGCTGAGGAGAGTTTATCCACTTTTGTTCAGCCTTACCCTCTGAGCGTCGTTTAATAACTTATCGTACACCTCATCCACAACTGCAGTAACTTCGTCATTTCCCTCGGAAGTATCTCTAGCATCTGTGAATGAGTCGATGGACTGATCATCTCCTTCCGAATCGTCATTGAGGGGCTGCTTTTCGTTCAAGGTTGTGTATAATTTGTCAAGACTGACTCTGTTGGTACTTATTTTGTCGATCAACTCTGTCACAGACTCTATTCCCTTTGCAGCTATGATTGCATCCCTTAGCTCAGAACCCGATGGCAACAGATTAAGCATCGGAACATCTTTCGGTTTGTTCAGGGGTAGTGCTTGAGAATCGGGAGCCAACTGGTTCTGACTGTTGTTCCGTTGTTGGATATAGAATCCCAACCTGTGGAACTCTCCTTCTTCTTGTTCTTGTTCTTTGGCATGAACTGATGTATGACTGATAGATCTCATCAACACAGGCCTACCAGTCGAGTTGTCGATTGGAACATTACGTCCATCTGACGAAGATTCAATGACGACTTGATGAGGCTGGAATGTCTGTTCAATTCCAGCAAAGTATCCTGGGGTGAACTTCTCGGTATTGTGAGGGGATAAAATTGGGCCGGAAGTAATCAATTCATTGGAACTTTCGTGTAATTGATCATGTGAAGGTACCTTGATGGTAGGCATGTTCTTCTTGTTCAATTTAGGATTTAATGACTTTTCATCGGAGTCTAAGGACTCTCTTCTTGCTCTTTCCTCGAACATATGAACCAATTTCTCCAAAGAATTATCCAAAAGACAAAATCTCAACAAGGTTTCTTTACCATCTAATGATAGGGTGCCTTGATTTCTCTTTTCAAAAAAATCATCAATTGTCCTATGAATATCTTTTCTGACAGCTCTAGTTCTTTCAATAAGTGCATCGGTGATGAATTTTTGAATTTTCACTTCTTCCTTTTTGTTATGTTCATCGCTTTCAATCAAAAGTTTTTCTGCCGTTTCCATTAACAATGATCCATCAAACATTAATTCATCATCTCCAGTGGTAGCGTGATGGAATCCGCTAACCCCTGAAGTATTACCGCTGACTTCATTCATAGTATTATCCATGTTTCTCATTAAATAAAAGGCAATTCTTTGAGATAAATCGTCAGGAACCAAATCGTAATCCAAATCTAATGTAAAAATAGATTTCGATAATTTGATAGATGTGTAAAGACTACCTGCTGAATTATCATCCAAGTTACGATTGCCCAATAAAGACACATGCATCACTCCTGGGATTTTTGGCAATATTTCAGCAATAGCTCTTATAGCCTGAACAGACAATTCGTTAAGATCAAAATGGATTCTCTTCAAATTTGGGAAATTTGGAAGATGTTCACTCAACTTTGAGATAATAGAAGGAAACAATTTTGGTAAAGAACTTAAGTCCAAGAACCTGAGAGTTTTGATATTGCTCAAAGCTTGTATCATATCACTTGTTTGGTCAACGTCAGTCAAATTGGTCGAATTCAAAGAAAAGAAGATAAGTTTTGAATTTTGATCTTTTTTGTTGAAGGCATTTATGAATGGGTTCAATTGTCCTTGACTCAAGTCATTGAAGGCAATGTCAACTCCCACACATTTTGAGTGTGGATTAATTATCCAACTAGCCACCTTGTGGGCTTTAAACATATTCAACTCAATGGAAGCAACTCCTAATCTATATGTGTTAATTAAGACTGCATTGTCGATCAAGTCTTCAAAGATTTCATCACTTAGCTTACAGCCATTGATAACCAACTCTTCAATACCTCCTCTGTAGATTAAAGAATTAATGAGAAGCTTCCAATTCATCGCCGATCTAACACAGTTTGGTTTGGTGTCGCTTTTGATTCTTTGTTGGGAAATGTCCAATTTTTTAATACTGAGGTTAGTCGTCAAAAGTTTACACAAGTAAATCCAACCAACCTCATCAATGGCGACATTTCTTAATGACAACTTTTCTAAGGAAGGATTGTATTGTAACGAGGCTAGAAGGTGCTTTAACATCTCTGTACTCATGGTGACATTATCAAAAATGACAGTATTAATGGGAGTAATGGCGATAAAGTCACTGAATGATAATACATCGATAAGTGTGGGTTTGGGGTTGAGTAATTTGAGCACTTGCAATGGTTTTGATTTATTTTTTAACTGCTTCAAGGTGGCAGGAATTGGAAGGATCTCCCGAAGATGGCAACATCTTGTGTAGACAGTTTCCAATGATATTTCATTAGCGACTACTTCCTCTGTTGGAGTGGTGTCTTCGAAATGATTCTCGTGTACATGAAGAGGGCTGTCAATATCGGCAGAATCGGAGTTTTGCTGATTGAATCTTTTCTCAACTTCAACTTCAACCTCCTCTTCTCTTTCATCTTTTTCATTTCTTGCTTTCTTGGACTTGGCTTGAAGCTCGGCAGCAATTCTCTTAGCTGATAAATGAGCTTCGTGAGCGTGCTTCTCGGCCTCAAGTAATGCACGGTGTTGGGCTTCGATGGCCATGTTGAGTTCCCTCTCTGTGTACTTTGGCTCTTGATTGACTTTGCCTCCATCACTCAACGAGATGCCCAACGATAATCTAGGAGGGGGTGCCATGAGATCTTCGGGGATCAACACATTACCTTTGCGAGGTCTTCTGGACGGGATTTGTTGCTGTGGATCGTATGTCAACTTGTCAACTGCGAAAGTCACTCTTCTGATGTTGGCGTTGTTAAGCTCCGGCAAAGGGCAGCTTCTCCTGGTTTTGTTTTTGTTGAGGATGATTCGATTAGTCAGGGAAGATGCTTTTCTTTTAAAGAGTTTACCGGAAATGCTCTCGTGTTCGCTATTATTGGACTCTCTGCTAGGCAATCTTGGACGGGAGCCAGTGGAGTCTTTGGAGCCGGATCTGGATCTGGTGGGAGTTTCTTTGATGGAGCCTGCTCTGGAGCGGGATGGAGGTGTGATGGGACCATCCGAATAATCTTCTGGATTGACCAAGAAGTTGGCAGTGGCCTTTTGGAGCCCCGCAGCCAGGAGAGTGGGCTGCTGCTGGGGGGACGAAGATCCCTTGAATTTGGAGGACAACGAGCTGAAGAGAGATTTCTTGGAGTTGCTACGCGACACTCCTGGCGACGAGCTCTGGCTGGACACAGAATTGGACCTGACGACCTCACCCTCAGGAATCTGCCCTATGGGGGGAATGTTGTTGGTGCTGCTTCTGCGCAGAGGGTTGAAGCCCTCCAACACAGGACGCGAGGCATTGGATGCAGAAGAGGACCTGGAGCGTCCAAACTTGAACATGTCGATCTTAGACGCCTTTTCTGGGGGGGTCATTTGGGGCGTGGGCGGCTGTTTCGGACCCAACGAGGTGTCTTTGGGGGACTTCGGCACAGGAATGGGGGCGGATTTTGGGGAACCAGAAGGCTTGGGAGGCTGAGAGGTGGCACCACCAGCACCAGCACTAGTAGTTCCAGGCGCTGGAGCACTGGTGGCGGCGGCCCTGGCGGCTCCTCCGGTACTACCAACTTTGGAGCTGGACGGACTGACGGGAGGCTCTTCACGCGGGTCCTTTTCCAGCCGCGAGTCCTGGGCGTTCAACTTCTTAGTCAACTTCTTGGACTTGCCCCGAAAGAGCCAGTCCACGTCTCCGTTGGTGACGCCAGTCTCGTACTCATTGGCGGCAAGGTCGGTCGGGCTTGAAGACAATGCTGGGCCGTTCATGGTGGAGGCAGTGCAGGCAGAGGAGACAGGGAGGATCCAGGCACAAACGGAAGGAAGAAAATGGTGGAAGGTGGTGTGAGTTTGGATTGGTGTTGGTGCATTGATAAGAAGATCTTGATTTACGGTGGCTCACGTGCGGGTCTGGTGGATGGGGTGCGTTAGCGGGGGAGTTAGCGGGGGACGCTAGTGGCGCGCTAGGGAGGACGGCGTGGTGCAGCTACGCTGCGGGGCGATCGCTGGGGGAGTGTCAGAAGATTGTCGGTGCGTAGCGAGACAATAGGGATTAAGGTACGAGGGGGAGGAGCGAGGCGGAGGCGGAGTCTGGTGGCGTGGAGGAGAAGCAGGAGGAGGAGGAGGTTGGGTGGTGGTAGCAGAAGAAATAGTGGTAAAAGTTGTGGCGGTAGAGGTAGTGGTGGGAGTGGAAGGCTTCCTAAAAGGGGCTCGTGGTGGGAGTGACCAGCTGCACCATCAGCGGGGACGGTCACTGGCAGTGACGAGGGGCCGGCGCCGGGCGCGGAGACCTGAAACGGCACGTGACATGTATCACGTGCCACACTCCAGTTGCTGCGCTTGCTGGCCGGCGTCTGGTGTGGAGCATGGGACGGCAGGCGGCCGCCAGGAGCAGCACACAGCAGGAAGGCGCCGCCGCAGCGGCAGCACCCAACGTGCCTTCTCGAAGTGTCAATGTCACGTGACATGTATCACACGCGCCACAAGCCCAGACATCATCCCTATTACCAAGCAAGGGTCGTGCGCGCACCGCCGCTCTCCGGTCTATAAACGGGATTCTCTTTATCGCTGACATCTCCCTCCTCATTTTTCATCTATTCCCAATGTTCAGATCAGTCTTAAGAACAAGTGCTATACAAGCCTCCAGATCCGCCTCCAGACCCATAATAGGCAGAGTCGGTCCTGCCATTTCTGCTCCCGTTTTCAACGTCTCTTCCGTCAGAAGCTACCATGAAAAAGTGTTGGATCACTACCAGAACCCAAGAAACGTGGGTACCTTGAATAAGAACGACATCAACGTCGGCACCGGCTTGGTCGGTGCTCCAGCCTGTGGGGATGTCATGAGATTGCAAATCCAGGTCGATGAAGAGACTGGCACCATCAAGGACGTCAAGTTCAAGACGTTCGGGTGTGGTTCCGCCATCGCTTCATCTTCGTACGTGACCGAATTGGTCAAGGGAAAGACCTTAGAAGAGGCCTTGAAGATCAAGAACACTGCCATTGCCAAGGAGTTGTCGTTGCCCCCAGTCAAGTTGCATTGCTCGATGTTGGCTGAGGATGCCATCAAGTCTGCTGTCAAGGACTACAGAGCCAAGAGATTGGTCAAGAAGCCCACCTTGGGCCCTGAATCCGAGGTTGCTGCCTCCGGCTCCTCTGCAACTGCCTAGTGGTGTATATAGATGGTATTTATTTAGTATGGAATGAAGGTATATATGACAGACAGAATGTAGTGGTAGGAACGAATGGAGATAGTACGAGAGTATAGGTAAGGAGAGCAATTGACAGAAAGTGTAGCGAAGATTGGTGTTGGAGAGTTTTGAAAACTTTGAACAAAAATCACATTCTGAGGACCGAGGTCTCTACGGCGACTAATTAAAGTATATCAGAGGGCGAGCGAGTAGCATGCACACTCATAGAGACAACTCAGTGATTGCTACGGCTGAAAAAACCCTACCGGGTCTTTCGGCTATTTGTATTGACATATTACCTTATCTTTGGGTGAACTCATCGTCACTGGACCGAGTCGGATGCGAACTTCGAAATTCGTAATTGAAGTCCGATCAACTAGGTTTGAGACATTTCTTGTATATCACTTGGTCTGTTGGGACTACCACCAAGTAACAATTCACTTGTGATTTTTCCCAGGGAAGGCCTTGGCTTGCATGCTATCAGAATGTCCCAAAACGCCAGGCGACGCCTAATTCTTATCGTGCACATCTGCAGATTTTCCACACGATCCAAGTAGTTCGATTTTAATTTGGGAAGATAATAAAATGCTGCAAGGCTTCTGTTCAATATGTAATCTGTATTCGAACCACTTTGACGACTACGGAGAATATGCATTTTCGGAGTTGGAATTAATACTGGATTTGTAAAATACGGCAATGTTAATTATTCGATAGCCGACCTTCGAATAGAACCATGGGCAAATTTACTAGCCTCACACAAACCATTGCTCCTTGTGGTGATCAGTACAGCTTAGGGGCAGCACCCGTTAGTCACTTGAGACATCTTCTCATAACTATTGCTATTAACTCTATTATAGATTGAAAATATTAGCTCACGATCCGGCAATGCTGGGCGTAACCAAGTGTGGAGTCAAAGAAAGTCTTTATCTAGCCACAATGCTCTGTTCAGAACGAATGTCATTTCGACTAGACAATAGGCTTGCTCAGTGGTGAAGAATCCAGATCCAAACGAGCTTGTACAGTCGAAACTACCCATTAACACTAGTTCTACAAAGGAGATAGAGCTGTCACTTTCGCAGCCCATAGAACCGAGTTTCAACTACATGTGAGCCTCCCCAACTGTATAAACGTGTGCATAAATCCACCAAGAGATGCGTCATTCACATACAAAATTGACATTGTGTGTTGTATGGACCAAAAAGTGCCTGAATCGGTTGCCTCTTATCAACTATCTTGGACAAAGCACCCTTCCCTTTTGCGTGATATTTTGGGGAGGATTGCTTAGTGGTTTTGGTAGAAGCCTTCGTAAGTACAGTCAAAATTGTGATATTAAAGAGATGATTCTACGTGCTTAGTAGATAATTGGCATGGATATCCCGGCGACTTCAAGTACAAACTTTGAAAGGAAACTACCATTCGTTTATAATTTTTACTCAAAATTAAGTAGATCCAGCTTCTGCTCTAAAACTATTTATACGCGCTGCCTATTTCAAGACTAATAAATTAGCTTGAACCACACCCTTTTCAGTATCCCGATGATTTCCCAGAGGGGGAGAATGTTAGTTAGGAGCTTATTATGTTTGAATAGATAGTTTAGCTTGGTAGTACGGGGTTATTTATATCCGCCAATTGTATGACACCTCGGAAAAGAAGTTGAACCTGGCCATGGACCGTTATTTCAGGGTCCATTGAGCAAAATTCATTCGATTCATGAGCCAGGAGAAATGTAGGTGTAATTTGTGTACGATTATCCAATTCCGATTGCTGGAGAGAGTGGCAAGGTACTGAACCAAGTTGCTATACTCAGGAAGGTGCATTGATCTAACAGATAAACAATTATTGAGCTTTGGATTAGATTATGAATCTAAAATAAAATTTCGTAGGTTAGAACTGACCGACATCATTCACATTGTGTTGTCTTGATGCCTATTTATTCACTTATGGTTGTGCCTCGGAGAAAATGCAGCGTTGCAACAAGTCTTAGGGCGAGTTATTCAGTAGACGTATATCTATAGGTTTTTCCTGGCTTATATTAATTTTATGCCTATAAGTTAGGGGATACCTATCACAAAAGTCCATTCTATCTCAATAGATTGATCTATTTATCCATGTTCGTAAATGCAGACAAGATTCAGATATCGTTTATGAAACCGTACCTTGCGTGAAGGCACGGCTGGTGCCAAGGCCAGGTAATCGCGGATTACCTTCGGAGTACATTCTATTGGCTGAGAGCCCATCGCTGTAGGGATGTATGCCCCACGCGTTTGTAAAATGTGTGGGTACATCTGTCTGATTCAATCATGATTAGCTCGATCTACTAAGACTGTATCTTGTTGCAGTGTGAATGGCTGGATAAGTGTCGACAGGCACTATTTAAAACCAGAAGTGGTTGAGATATTTTAAGAACGATCTGCCAATGTAGCCGGTGGAATCCACCGGAGCCCGCTTGAACACCACCATGGTGGCAAGGCCCATGAGCGTAACTCCATTGATCACGACGTAGCCAAACTGCTTCCATTTCATCGAGAACTTGCGGTTGATTCTGAGCATGCCACTGACAGAATGGTACATCATCACCCATAAAAGCAGGAGCAAGGCCCCAAAGTTCAAGGCGTTACCAAGGTAAACTTTGCTGTGGTTGAGGTAGTAGGTGATGTAGTCCAAATTCACCAATGATGAGTCTTCACCCACAGCAATGGGCAAGTACCGGAATTTCGTGAAATGCAACGCCACCAACGGGATCAAGATGTACCCCGAGAATGACAATGGACTCATGCCTGGGAGCTGTCTAGAAATCCAGGACTTTCTGTACCCCAAGCCAAGAATTCCGGTGATTCCTCCTAGCCCAATGTCATCTCTAGTGTCGTCCTTGATGACTGGCTCTTCCAACGCCTTGGTGAAATTGCTGCGCAACTCGTTGGTGTCCTTCTTGTGCTTCTTCAATATGTTTCTACATATCCTGATGCCTATTCCCGAGGCCACATGGACAGCAGCTGCGCCGATGATCATCACGCTCTCAAATAACGGCACCTGTTGGTAGATGGAGCGGGCCATTTCAAACACTTCCTGCTTGATTTCATGGGGCACCATCGGAAGGATGGGTACAATCACGGTGGAGGCCACATGGAGCCCCAAGAACGTGCAAAAGCCATAGGCACTATATTTTTGCACCACCCCAAGGCCGTGGAGAACCGATCTGGTGGTGGATTTGGGGGGCCACAGTTCAGGCCCAGGCGATAACGGTTCGTTGTCTATGGCATCCAAGTCGACGGGAATAGGCACGACCTGGTGCAAGTCCTCCACTGGAGAGGTTGGGTACGACATGGTGGTAAATGGGAATGAGATGTCGATGGTGGAGGTATGCTGGAGAAACGGACTGCACAGAGGGCGGCATACCACTGGATAAATCTGAGTTATGGCATGAATTTACCAAGAATAGAATACACAGGGAGGGTGTAGAAGGCGGGGATAGAAGGTGAAGATAGAAGGTGGGCGGAAGACTAGCTTTTGGGAGAAAAGCAGCATTGTATCGAAACTAAAAACTAACTTTTGTATAGACAAAGATCACTCTTAGCAAAATACCAATTGTCCAGACACTAGACAATTTCGTAGGCTTGTCAGTACTAGTATACTGCCTCAAGTAAGAAAATATGATATTTCAATTCCGTGATATCGATTTTTTAAGAGGGGGAGAAGTTTTCGATACCAGCCATAAAAGCAGGTAGCACTGTGAGGGATCCTTTCTTCTGTAAGGTTATTACTTCCTTAGTATCAAAGTTGGTCGATTTTTTGACAAACGTAAAGTTTTTATGTAATAAATCCCATCTAGTCTTAGGGATGCTATTCATATATTCGAAGAAGCGAAGTGCTAGAGAGATACAATATCAGAACCCGTTTCTTTAATTAATACTGGAATTAAAAAGCATATCCATATTCATAAACAGCAACAATACAACACTGTTCATCTGTATCACCAGGCTTGTTCAATATCACCAGGCTTGTTCAATTTCACTTGCCATATCTCTCTCCACAACAAGACGTACCAAATCCCCGATCGATTTCCTGCACACAGACGGCGCTACCACCCGCTCCAGCTGTTCAAACCAGCTAGCACCAACCGCCAGCACCAGCCCATTCTCCTCCAACACCCTCCCATGTCCTCAGCAACGTTTTCCCAGACCCGTTCACAGGCGTTGAACTTGGAGAAGCAGACAGAGCTGTTGCTCTCGCAGTACTCCCGCTTCCAGGCCGCAGTCACCCCCGAGGCAGGCCCAGACGAGCTCCGGGTGCTAGCAGGCATCAAGCAGTTATTGGAGAAGCGAGACGACACCATCACCAAGTTGAACCGCATCACCGAGGCCCAGGACATCAACGCGGTGTCGACGTCCAAGTTGCAGCAGCTCACCCGCCACAAGGAGATCTTAAACGACCACCGCAAGTCGTACTTGAAGATGGAAGCCGCCATCCAGGACGAGCGCAACAAGAACAATCTCTTGTTCTCGGTGCGCTCCGACATCACTGCCCACAAGAAGCGTACTGAGCAGGGCGCTAGTCTCAACGCCAACGATTATATCTTGGATGAGCGGGTCCGTGTGGACAGCGCCAACTCGTTTGCCGACCGGTTGTTGCAGCAGGCCTACCACACCCGCGACGAGCTCTACAGCCAGCGTCAGTATTTGGCTGGTGCCCAGCTGCGCATGCTAGGGGCAGTGCAGGCGGTGCCAGGAATCAACGTGTTGATCTCCAAGATCAACACCCGCAGAAAGAGAGACACCCTTATCTTGGCCACCGTGATCTCGGTGTGCATCTTGTTGTTGTTTTTCTTGTGAGTGGCCGCCTCCCAAATGTGGTGCTAGCGTTGCAGCAGCTCGCTGGTGCTGGTGCTAGTGACACCAAATGTGGTACTGCGCACTCACAAATGTGGTGATGTTCAGGGATCGGTGGAAAGATGGCCAGAATCCACCACCATGGAGACTAAGGACGACGTGCTAGCCGTCAAGATTGCCGAGATCAAGCTCCGCAGAATCGAGGAGCTCAATGCCCGCTTGCAGTCCACTTTGCAGCGGGAACGGATTCCTGCTTCCAGCTCGTGCACACTGTGAGTATTTGCGAGGGGTCTGTTGCCTGTTGGATTGCAACAAGCTCGGCTTCGTCACGTCTTACTAACCAAAGAATCATCAAGCACGTCCAGGAGACCCCCGACTATCTCGTGCCCTACGTGTGGAAGCTTCCTCCCGAGCAGAACAAGTACAGGCGCTACCAGAACTTCAGGGCGTTGTCACGGCGCCACCAGCCACAGACAGGGTGCTGCTCCATCGTGTGAGCAGTGACGGAGGTTGGGAGTGCGAGGTTGGAAGAGTCGTCAGATAGTGGCGGGACAACATTGGGAGAGACGCTGTATCAGCGAGATGCTACGCTGAATCGGAGAAACGCAACACCCTAAATCTGGCGAAACCCAGAAGATGCGTTGGAAACGCTGAATGAATCCTTCGGGAGAGAAATGCTACACTGCACCGTTCGATTCCACCTATCCCTTGCCCCAACCACACAATCCATAGAGGATGAGTAACGACTTAACGTGAGCTCTTCCTACAGTTAGGTCTGTATTTGGCCCGACACAGATTTTTGCAATAGTCTACCTGCGTTTATCATTCATACATCATTGTACATCGACTATGTAAGCGTTTTGACTCCCAATTGCCTGTCAGGGAGTGTAAGTAGTGCACAAGGGGTGTATTTACCCAGCCCTTATAGATCACCACAACTAAATAATCCACTATGAGCTAAATGGTCTTCATATTAACTTGGAATAATGGTGAAGTAAATTGAAATACACCGCGGTGTCTCCACCGAGCCAGCCTAGCCTCCCAATTGTCTGTCTTCCTTTTCGTTCACCTTGATCTTCCGCAAGTGGTCGAGGCTCTCGCTGCCCAAGGTGGCGTCCAGCTCCTTCTCGTCACTTCCGCATCCGCAGTCGTAGTCCTCCAAGATAGTAGTACAGTCATACTCGTCCTTTCCTAGCCTCTCGTTGACCTTGTTGTGCACATGGCATCCCCACAACGCTGCTGTCTTCCTGGACTTCGTCTGGGGCGGGTACTTGGCCAAAAGCTGCTGGAAATGACGAGCACAGTCGCCACACGGGTACACCTGGGCAAACAAGTGGATGTACTGCGACAACGTGGACTGCTCTTGCTTTGAGGGAGCGTCGGGGTATCTGGCTAAGATGGTGTGGAAGAGCCTCCAGGCAGCGTTGCCGAGCTGGGCCTTCAAGGTCTCGTTGGCCATTTTGGGCATGAACGGAGTTTCTGTGAACTCGATGGCGGCGTGCTCGCCAGCCACTGGTGGTGTGACGATCTTGGGGTGTTCCACTGCCGCCTGGACCTCCTGGACCTCCTTGTCCTGTTGCTTGAAGGCGCCCTGGAGAGCGTCTTCTTTGGTGACATGCTGCTGGGCGTTGATGGGCGTGGCCTCGCCGAGTCCCTTGTCGGAGGCGCTGGTCATGAAGTAGATCATGCTGACCACCACCAAGAGCGTCAACGTGGTCAAAAGCGGTCTTCTGTTGGACTTCATGCTAAAGAGACTGATGGTTAGTTGTGGTGATCGCGGGGACAAAATCAAAATCATATGTTACGAGGCGAAAGTGGAGCGATAGGCCCAATGAGGCACCTGAGAAGGGAAAAGAGGGTGGGACGACGCGTGAACGACGAGTGTTGGGAGGAACGCGGAGGGAGTGTGGTGTGGCAACGTTTCACATAGAGTGGTGGGGAGATAAGAGTGGCCAGTGGGTGGAGTGGCAGTGCCGTACCAAACAGTAGTGAGTAGCAAAAACTGGCAGTGTCGACTTCTAAGTATGAATTTTGGCTCAAATGCTGGCAATAAAGTACTAACTACAGTAATGAGTCAAATGGCAAATACTGGTAAACTAGAAGTAAGTATTTACCGGAAGAGTCAAATGGCAATTATAAAGAAGCAGGTACTACACAAATGAGCCCGAATGCTTGACTTGTTGAATAATAGGACAATGTAGCCACTGATAGTCTCGAAAAGATAAAAGTACCCTAGATGAAAGTGCAAATTTATAGTAAAGAGAAGCCAAAACACTATCTCTAGAAGTGTGCAATTTGGCAGTGCCCAATTCCCACTTTCAATCCCCACCCCAAAATTGAAGTTTAGGGTATTTACGTGCTTCAGAGTATGAATATGGATAGAAGTAGAATATTCCACAGCGGTGAGGCCATTTGAGACCACCACTAGAACTGGAGATCGATACTTCAATAGATGGCAATGTAGATATCGTCAAATTGGTCTCAGGCAACTGGTTAAGGCTTCTCGTTTTGTACTTCTTCATACGCCTGCCTCCAGACTCTAGTGGGTATCGCAGAAACGAACACACCACCCCTGAATCAGCTTTGTTACTGACCTACAAATACACCTCTTATTGAAAGACAACTAACATTAATTATGACGAGAAATAAAATCTATGACCTCATGGGTTCTTCTTGGAGGATGTGGCAGCATCTAACACTCCTGGTAAAGCTTCGGAGCCCACGCTGTACAACAATTGGAGTCCTCCCACCAACAAGGTCAAGAGTCCCAAGGTGGTCCACAAGAAAAGGTTGGCTTGTGCAGAAATGTCTTGCTTGCTGCAATCAGCTCCAGCCCATTTGGTGGTTCTTTGGGTGGTTTTGTTGAAAGATGGCGAGCACAAGCAGCTCCAGCATCCTCCACCGATCTTGGAGCAAACACCGTGGGATGCACAGTCGGAGGTGCTGACTTTACAAGCTTCTTCAGAAATAAAACAAACCGAACCAGCGCTTCTTTTAGATAAATCGTTGAGGTCAAAGATATCATCGAGTTCCTGACTTCTCTTTCTCAATTCTTGGCTCATTGGAGCAGACTTTTCGCTGGACTTGACAAACAACAAGATGTCAAAGTCCTTGGACAATTGAACCAAAAAGTCTCCCAAAACCTTGTTAGAAAACTTGTAGGTGTTGGAGTCGAATCCGGTTTTCTTTCCAATGGAAAGCAATGAGTTCAAGTTGGCGAAAACAAAGTCGTTTTGGCTGAGGTCACCCTTTCTCACTGTCAAGTGAATGAGTTGAGACAACTCAGCAATGAAAAATCTATCGCTGATCAAACTCAACATGGCGGGGTTGAAGCTCTCGCTGGAGTCGCTGAGGACCACTTGGTTTTGGTTGTCGTTGAAGACAGATGACTTGAAGTGTTCCCAGGTCTTGAGCAACTTCTCGTTGAAGTACTTGAAGTGGGAGATGGGGCCGCTGGCTTCTGCGGAGGTTACCAACTTGAGTTCGTGGGTCAAATCCACCGATTCGTACTTCAAGGCGTGGGCCAATTTGTTGGGCAACTTCTTGGCCAAGCCATTGTGGGCGTCCTCAACCATGAACGCAGGCTGTCTGCTTTCCAAGAATTGGTGGGGATGTTCCACACCATCGATGGTGACAATCAAGTTGGTTTTGGGGCTGTTGCCGTCTCTGGCGGCGTATTGGGCATCGATGAACTCGATCAACTCTTCTGCCTTCTTGCCCTTGCCGAGCTTGAACTCGTCTGCCATTCCAAACCGGTCTGCCAAGTACATGAATGCTTCTTCCTCTTGGACGTGGCGAACGTCGCTGGTGGCAGAGGCACTCAAATCGTACACAGCCACGTGATGCTTGGAGGCATTGTGGTCGTTGGTGTGTCCTTTCTTAGCAACGGCCGAGGCCACGAAGAGTGCTGATGACACCAAGTTAGATACCTTCATCGTTGATAGTGATAGTAGGCGGTAATTGTTAGTTTTATTCGACAAGCGGGTCGTGCGTGGGGCGTGCGTGGCCATGGCTAGAGACAGTGGAGTCTAGCGGGAAGTTGGAGGCATGGCGGGAAGGCCAGCAGGGAGACTTGCGGAGGGAAGTCCGCTATGCGTGGTAGTGATACGAGAGCTCATGGTGGAGGTCTCGATACTGATGGTGTAAGAGGCGTAGTTGCTGGAGTTGGCGATTCACCAACCGCGCCGGTGGTTGGGTGCAATTGCGACTGCGGGACGTAGAGAATAGTATGCGAGCAGAAGAAATGGATGTCCTAGTCAGGCAACGAAGATAGAGTTCAGGGATAATGAGTAGGTAGAGGGAAGGGAAGGGAAGGGAAGTAGATTGATTGTGGAAATTTAAGGAGGTAGAGGTGAGGAATTTTATTTTAGATTGGTGGAGATATTCAGTAGATCGAGTAGAAATTCATGAGATTGTGGTGAAAACAGTTGTTCCCACAATGTAGCACAATCTCAGAAGATATTATGGTCCCATATATTAACAGGGTCTTTTTAGCCACTAGTCCTGAGTCTTGGGATCTGTTGACAACCTTGTGGAAGAACGCTCTGCAATGACTTGCCCAATTATCAAATGCAATAATTCAAGTTAATCTGGATGAAATGCCACAAGTTTCGATCTCAAGCTCCTCACCATTGACCACCAGGCAAATCTAACAATTCATCGAACCATTGGACAAAATGGCTCTAGGGTCGACCAAAGTATTGATTATTTATAAAATGTCAGAATTGCTCCTATCCTTAGAAACTTTCATCTCTGGAATTAAGTTGATCTCTGAATTATGTACTCGTGTATTCTCAGAGTTCATTTTATCCTCACTTATACATCACCTGGAGTAGAAGAGCTCTGAAATTCAATTGATTTTTATTCTTTTCCTTACCTATTCATCTCTGGGTAAGTCTCTGAATTAATTTACTGGTGCAATTTCAGAATTGATTCGTTTACTACAAATGGCTACTTTCGTGTCTATTATGTCGTATGCTATGCTAAAAGGTCTCGTCCAAGGTGATGGTGGGACTCTCAGGGAACCCACGCCCAGCAGGCCGTTCCTGGCCCTGATCTGGAATGCTCAACGAAAGACTGGGCTTGGGCCGGAACAATGTCTTGGTAAGCGACTTGGTGCGCTTGACGTTGGGCAGCTTCAATTCGTTCAACTGCTCCTCGTTGTTGTACTCGCTGACATCTATGCCCATCTTGGAGAGGTCTTCGAACACGTTGAATGGCTGGGGTTCAGGCTCGGGGTACTCGCCATTGTGGTACTTCTTGAAGTTGGTCAACTGGGTGGTCAGGTTGACGTGTGCTGGCGTCTTGATGAGCGAATCAAACGACTTAGACCGCGAGAGCAAGTTCTCTTGCAACGACACCTTGATGTAGGGGAATGAGGCCACGAGCGAGGGCTGCAGCGAGTGGGAGGTAAGGAACTGGTGAAGCTCTGCTGCCGACTCCTCGTCACGCAATATGATGATGATTCTGTTCAAGAAGGGCAAGTTGGACCAGTACTCGATGTGGCTGAGGAAGTAGTTGTCTTGCTTGCCGGCAGGAACCAAGTTGAGCACCGTCAACTTGATCTGGTCCACCACCGTAAGCTGGGTGTGTGACGAGAACGACGTGTGGGGGTTGGTGTCGACGAAGTCGTCTTTTTTGAGGTTGTTGATGATTATGGTGGTTTTAGGGAGGGGGAAGGTTGCGGAGGCTTGCGAGTCTGGGGAGAGCGACATGGTGAGGATTTAGTATGGAGATTATATAGATGTAATGAGGCTCGTGGTTGGGCCTTGTAGAATTTGGTACAGTGGTGTGCTGGCCTGCTTCGATTTATTGCTTTATAATCATAGGGTGCTGATTGGGCTGCCCCGTACTTATAGTGATCCTGGCACTATCTGCACTCTACTCAGCCTTCGCACTGCCCATATCGAAGTAGATATGATAGTGGAGAGCACACTTCGGGTTGAACCCGGCACTGCACCGGATGCAGGAGGCAGATGGCCCGCCAGCGTACTGGCGGAAGGTTAGCTCGGAGTAGCACTGGCCACACAACACTACCTTGGCGTGGTCTAGCTCGTGGGGGGCCCAGCGCATCGGCTCGTGGTGCTCGCGGGTGGCCTCATCGTGGCACTGGTAACATGGGTAGTAGTCGCCGCAGCACCGGAATTTGATGGCAATAATATCGAGCTCAGTATGGTAGTGAAAGCAGCGGGTGTGACTGTCTACGACACGGCCGTACACTGGCACGGTGGAGGTGCCCAGAATAAATGGAGTGGTCATTGGGGGACGATTGTCGCTCGATGGCGAGAGATGACTCGGTGCGACTGACGTAGTCACTGGGGGAATCACGAAAGAGTCACTCCGATGATTCATGAAATCGAAAAAGTGGATTGGGGCTTGGAAACGGTAAATTGTTCCGCTAACAAAATCTGCTGGCGCAGACCTGGTACCACCGGTGCTCGCACAGTAGTGAAGGATGACCGTAGCTGGCGCAGTCACTCATGTCACCAGTAATGTCTGGCATGTACTGAAGTCGCATCCCAGAGTGCTCCGCATTGGCCCAAAACCATGCTTTAGACACCCTAAACAGATCTGGCTTTTAATCTACGAATTTGCAATCATTACAAAAGCCCTTTGCCTTTAGACTAGAAGATTGTACCAGGATTACTCCGGTTGTAAGCTCGTGGTGATCAGACTCAGGGAGCAGTTCTGAGTTGGGTGAAGGACTTGCATCAAAATACTGAATAGAATCTGAGTCATCACTCAGTATTGCTTGCGTTAAATAAACCCCGTTGTTATTCTTCTTCCGGTCATCCTAATAGAGTCATATGTCTTCGTTTCAACTCACTTTTGCATTTTTTTTGAAAATTTCTATGTGAAAGTGTTCGAACTTCAACGGTCCATCCTAGAATTCAAGAAAATTTACTTGTAATATACTCTTATATACTCTTTTTTAGTTCTACATGTCAACATCGAATCCATTTTCCACCTGCTGCCTATCTAGAACTATTCCAACCAAATTGGATTCTGTGTGTGTCACTAACGCCCCTAATTCTGTTTAAGGTCTCCACAAGTACTTGCCATCCCAAAGTAGGTAATCCGGCACTTAGCATGAGGTTCTAAATACTGCAAGTCGCATACACTCGGGCAGTGGTTCAGTTATCAATTGTGAATGCCTCCCCTAGTGTATCTACTTCAACTCTGTGGTGGATGATATCCAGCAGTGTAGGCCCCCTTTACGGAACTTAAACCGAGCCGCGCGGATGTTTGGATCAAAATTCTCTAAGGGTCCAGTGATTATTTTTCTGATACTTTATTCACGAGCAACAGGCAATTGTGCTGTATTTGGGATACATCGACCTTAAGCTGGATGTTCAGGCATATGGCAAGCGTTTAACCTTTTTAAAGGAGAAAGTTCAAATTCATTAAAACAGAACATTAAAACACAACATAACTGTCGTTTTAGTTATTATAGGCTGTTCGTATTCCAGTAATTATGTCACATCATCCCTGATACCCTATCTATATTTTTTTATGATTATTTTGTAGAACACTCATTGACCTTATCAGTACTGGGGAAAGTGACATATTCCAGATGTTGGAATACATCGAAGTTTCAATAAGAGGAATCGATTTCTCGACCTATTTACTTTGCATCCCAGTAAACAACATTGGATTTTTGAGACTCTACGTATAAGACACCAATTTGTTGACTTTATTCAGAACAGCAAGTACTAAGTAGTGCTTCAAGACCGTTCCCGAAAACCGAAGCATTTGTCATTCTACAAAACAAACATTTAGAAATGAAGACTAGCATGTACCTTGCCAATGGAACCCAAGGCCCAGCTGCATTGATCAAACAGAATGAAGATGTCATATGTTTGAAAGGTTACGTGTTTGTCAGAGCACCACTTAAGAATAATGCAAACAGAGGTCGGTCTCCATCTAAAGTCATGACCCACTTAATATTTCTAATGGTACTCTTTAGTTCAATAGAGGTATGTTAGGTTTGATGAATTGCAAGATTTGAATCTTTCATTTTGTTTTTTAAATAGCCCCAGGTTATCAATTTTGAATGGAGAGAATGACAATTAAGTTGTGACTAGGGAATATTCTCTTTAAGCCATGTTCTAGTGGAAGTGTTGAGAGCCCGAGTAAGATACTTGGCTTGATGCAAGATCTAGCTGGATACAAAGGAGCTCACCATAAACGAGATGTACTCTACGAGATAGGGATGTTTTAGCTAGGCTCAATAGACGATATAAGATGAATATTGTACTTCAAAGGGTAGGTCAGCTTAAATCCGTTATCAAGATCCGCACCTTGATAACTGCAGAGTAAAATTAGTGAAAATGCCTGTGCAATTTCAACACGTTTTCAGGGGTGGCGGTGTCTAAGATACATTTTGGTACTACTATCCTCAGGGGTTTACCTGCTGTTCAACTAGCTTAATACGAGTCCGTACAAGTGGGACATTTGAGTGTGTTTACTGTCGGGTGCACTGTTTGATGCCCTTGCCCAGACGTCAGAAAAGCATGAGTTGCGCAATGTGGAGTTGGGCGTGGGGGTACCTATATAAGGAGGACTTGCTATTGGAAAGTTATAAGTAACATGTCAACGTTAGCGTTATTCTCATTGAAAGGCAAAGTGGCCGTTTTAACCGGCGGTACCAATGGCATTGGTTTGGGATACGTACGAGGTTTAGCAGGTGCCGAGATAAGCCAGATCATTCTCACTTACAGAAATGAAGATGCCTTGAAGACGACGATTAAGGAGATAGAACGCATCAATCGCAATGTCAAGGTTGATGCTATAAAGGTAGATTTTGCCGGAGATGAAGATCAGAACGTGCAATTGATCACGGAGGAATCATACAGATTGTCAATCACAGGAAAGGTTGATATTCTTATCAATAATGCAGGTATAGCCCATCGTTCACCTTTGGAAGACTTTCCTCAGGAGAAATTCGACGAGGTGATAAAAGTCAACTTGAATATTCCCATTAAGCTTACAAAAAGTATTGGAACCCGTATGATTGAATCGGAAACCGAGGGTAAAATTGTCTTTACTGCTTCACTTTTATCTTTTCAAGGGGGACTCAACGCTACTCCTTATGCAGTTTCAAAGGGAGGGATCAAGAGTTTCACACAGGCAGTTTCAAACGAATGGGCCTCCAAAGGTGTCAGAGTCAACTCGATTGCACCAGGATACATCGAAACAAAGATGACTGACACAATGGATCCAAAAAATAGATCCAAAATTATTGATAGGATCCCTTTTGGAAGGTGGGGAAATATAGATGATTTCCAGGGGCCAATAGTTTTCCTTGTATCTGATGCTTCTAGATATGTTACTGGCGAAACTTTAGTGGTGGATGGTGGGTGGATGAGTCGATGATTTGGATGTATGGAAATTTTTAGAACTTCTGATCTTCATGGATCATTTAATGTTATCAATTATAAGATAGTTTTAACACCTCTCTATACTATACGTAAGTATTGTGACATGTTTTAGATCAAGGTTAGGTTGTCTGTTTACGAGAAATTCCTTGTACCGAGATGAGGAAGGAACTACTCAATTAATCTTCTTTGAAAACCTTTCTTAATGCACGTACCCTCTCATCAAGTCATTAACTCTTTATGTGGTATTCAAATAGGGTTTACGTAGGCAGTTGTTAGTCCTCTTGTTGTAAGTAGCTTACCATATAGTTTAATTCACCAATGGTTAGTGAATTAAGGAGTTGATAGGCTCAGTAGTCATTTATCATAACTAATCATGAATTCATTTCAATTAAACAGGCGGAGAATGTGAATGATGAGCTATAGTATCCCTTTGTGAGCTGCAGCATGGCCAGTGAAAAGAAGCACCAATTTTTATTGGTACAAGAAGAGATATCATTGACTCTCCAAAGATTGACCCATTTATCTAATAGATGCATTGGGACAAACTTAATTCTTTTTTACTCAAGTAGAACTCTGATTTACTTCAAGGTACTATCCTTGTCTTGAAAGAGTAGTGTCATACATATGTCTCAATCGAAAAAAAGGAAGTACTCTGGACATGGTGATATAGTCTTGTCTAACAAGTACAATTCCTGGGTGATTATTTCTTAAAATGAGTTTTTCATACATATAGTTGATAATACAAGTTCTTGATTGAACTTGCGATGCAAATTACGAGGTTGAAACCTTCTTTCGCAAAATCAAATACTAGAAAAAAATATGAAGCACTTTCATAAGGTTAAAGCTCAAAAAAAACTGGAAGAATCTCATTAGTTATTTTTAATTAGGAAGTACTCTGTAGTTTGATAATGCAGAACCGGAAACTAGTTATCTTGAGGTTTCCTTCCTAAACTTTCAATAGTTCTATGTGAAGGATGTAACAATTTTTACAACTTTTGTTAGCCTCAATGTAATATTACTGAACCCAAATCTCGGGTAAGACTGTAAGTACGGACCATGATGTGTGATTTTCCTTTGACTAGGAAAATTAGAAAGAATAGTCACTTGGACGAGGATCATGATTTACAAACTGTTACAATTAGACGCGAAATGCGAATTTATCTAGGGAAGGAAAAGCAAATTTCATCGGAGTTGAACAGCTTTAATGGCATTTAAATCCGGAATGCATGTATTCTCGAGATCCTCTCGCAGAATTGGGGATGAGAAATGCGAGGCTACCTATGTCGAGCAGCCGAAACTAAAAAATTTGAATGGCACAGAACATAGTTTTACAGCTTACGCGGTGGGTGAATGCATATGGTCATCGAAGCCCAACTTAAGCTAGTTGTGATAAAAATAATGGGATCAGGCAACTATGTAAACGATGTTGTCCCTATTTTTGGACTTTTGAAAAGCTCCTTATTAATTCTTTCCAATCACCCTTATAATTTGAACTACAGGAAGTGTTTTGTCTCTTTCAATTGGAGTTAAAGTCGCTATTGAATAAAGGAATTGTCCTCGTTGGATAACTTTCAAGTAGAAGTACCAATGTCTTTCGAGTTCGAAATGAAGATAAGGCTAAGTAATTGGTAGAGTATGGCAGTAGGGGGTTCCTATTCTTGGCAAAAATGACATCGATGATCGTTTGCCCTTGGTATCTCTTGCAGAATTAAATTTTTATAGGTCTACTAAAATGCCTCTACAGACCAGTACTAATGAAGTTAGAGAAGATACGCCTGAAGATGATGGGTTGCCCGGTTCAAGTACGGATGAAGTAGAGCCAGAGGAATGTAGGTTAAGAATCGTATGTACACTGTTAAGTTGATTGTAATCCTATATTTTCCTTGGAGTTCGAAATTTTACTCAAGAATCGTTCTTTACTCGTTTTTTTAAACAAAATAATATGTAATTTTTTAGCGGTAAACGCATAAAATTAAGGATGTTGCACCCGAGAAGCTTTTTATTGTAGGTGCAACCTAGATCTATAGAGGAGCCAGATTTAGAATCATTCGTTAACACACACATGAGCAGTACTATTTACTGGTAACTTTTGTGGGAAACTCCGATAAAACTTCTGTTTTCACGGATTTACACTGCACAAAAGCACCACTCAATTCATAGCGTATTTGTATATCAAATGGGGATTTTGCAACTGGAGTACATGCTTACCTGTCAATTTATTTCTCAGGATTTTCAACCTGCACGGATATTTTAGATTATTTTTCAGAATGCATATGGATACTTTAGCTCATTGACTTGGAGAACACAAGGCAGATTTGCTCAATACATGCTGGTGTGATTACGAATGGTCTATTGCAGGTGAGAAATGAATCTGCTGTTGTGCAAATTGACGTGCCTTAAAAAACAACACAAAAAACTGACGGAGAAGATATTCTAATAAGTGCTTGTGTTCTGATACGTTCGCAACTATTTCAAAACTTCTAATTACTAGCTTTGTTCATTGTGATACCTGATTTCAATAATCATCATGAAATTGCTGAGCATAGTGTCCATTGCTGGTACACTTGCCTTTGCCGCTGGTAAGCAAGTCACTGGTGTATTTACGAGTTTTGATTCTCTTGTTTCGGATGCCCAACCTGCCGTAAACATTACGAGCCCCGCTACACCAAGTTGGGTTGCAAACTTGAGTTGGGCTATGAGTGCCAATGCTGTTTCTCCTGGTGATACTTTCGGTCTTAATATGCCATGTGTTTTTACATTCACAAATGGAAACAAAACTTTTGAGCTACAAGCTGAAGGCAAGACATATGCAACATGTTTGTTGACGGCAGGAGAAATTTCACTTCCGTATTCCTCCGTGGAGTGTACTGTCACCAACGAGATAATCAACGGAGATGTGGTTGACGGTGCTGTATACTTCCCTATCACCTTCAACGTAGGAGGGTCATCTAATCCAGTTGATTTAGTATGCTCCAAAAGGTTCAAAGTAGGCATGAATACTATAACGTTCAATGATGGGAAGAATTCTCTCTCAACCACTGCCACTTTCAATGGAGGTGAAGAAATTAGTCAAAGATTCCCGAATCACCAAGGGCCAACTCTGGATCTTACCAATGCAACCAGCTACGTGAAATATCTTCCACAAAAGGATGTTTATCAAGCGTTCGAAGTGTCAAGGGATTGTGGTAAAAACTCAAGCACCCGAGTAGAGATGGCCCTCACAGTGAATAATGGGGTTATTAATTGTTCTTCCTTTCATGTTTTCATCTCCAATTCGACCCAGTTCAATGAGTGGGGTTTTCCTACAAGTGGTAGAAAAATTGATTCCCAGCTGTACTTTTGTATCGATCAGCAAATAAACTTCGAAGTCAGCCAAGTTCCTCCAGGATATCGTGTATATTTCGATTTTCTTTTCACAAATCCCCCACTGAGACTTATCGGAACACGATCCTATGTATCTACTTTTTGCGGAAGAGCTAATCAATACGTATCTACTTGGGCTAAATTCTTAGGTGCACCACAAGTAGGAGAAGCCGGATCCACCGGTTTGATACTCAAAAGATCTTCCACTACAACAATTTCCTCAGGCAGGACTGGAACGTACACCACTACTGTGACCAGAACTGGGAATGGAACTAATACTGTGATTATCGAGACTCCAGTTCCTGAGACCACCATCTCCTCAGGCTGGACTGGATC